>NC_056728.1:577105557-577235557 GCF_019279795.1 Protopterus annectens | reverse complement strand
ATAACAACAGTCTTGTCTGTACCCAGTTTCTTCCCATGTTCCTTCAGTTTTACATTCATTCTCCTATCATTTGCTGAAGATCCTTTTCAGAGTCTGCATATAATGCATTATCATTTGCATACAGAAGCTTTGCAGATTTGTCCCCTCTAACTTGTTTGCTAATGTAGCCAATCACTGGTATGAACAGCAGTGAGTTCAGAGCTGAACCATGATGCACCCTGATGTGGACCCACTCACACTGGGAACCCCCTTTGAGTCTGACCACTATCTGCACTTGTGCCATTGGGTCCCTCTATATTGTCTGCAGTAATTCTACCAGTATCACTGAAACTTTGAACCAAATCATCCATCTTGGAACCTTGTTCTATGATTTCTCTAAGTCTAGGTATGCCAAGTTGGACTCTTTTTCTCATCCATGGCTTCCACTCTACTATCTGTCTCACTGCAAACATCAGGGCAGTTGTGCTGTATTCTTGTATGAATACAAAGTGTTCATCTCCCATTTTACTTTCTACTACTCTCTGTATTTGTTTATCAATCACTTCCTCCAGCACTTTCATGTAATGTGATGGGAATTTCACACTACTAAACTGCCCACAACTGTGACTATCCCCTCTTTTCCTGACCAATGGCACTTCCAAGCTGAGCATTGAGATAACAGAGAAAATAGTGCAACAGGTTAACAGCTTTGATTATCTGCAAGGGATGGCTGAGGAGAAGAGAAGGCTAAATGAGGAGGTCAAATCTAGAAACAGAGTGACTGCAGCCAACTGGTTCAGAGTGGCAAGGGTGATGCATGACAGAAGAATGGCAAAGAAGCTGAAAAGTAAGATATAAAAAGTGATGTGACCAGTACTTCAAAATGGCACAGAAACCTGGGCAGTAAAGGCAGAGCAGCTGAAAAAGCTAGAGTGATTGAGATGAAGTAACTGAGATGGGTCGTACCATGCACTATGGTACACATGAAGAAATAATTATGTCAGAGCAGAAACTGAAGTATCCCCAATTGCAGAGATGGTCAAGGGAAATAGATTTCAGTGGTTCAGACACATGTGCAGGAAAGCAGAAGACTTGGTGAAGAAGATGAGGGAGAGACAGGAAGAAGGCAAGAGGAAATGAGAACATCCAGTCAAGAGATGGATGGATTGCATGAGAGAAGACCTTCGACAGTAAGGAATAACCATCAGAGAAGGTAGGAAAATGGGAATGAATCAAAAGAAGTGGCAACTTTTGACATGACACCTGTCCTTATGTGGAAAAATGTGAAAAAGGGCTCACGATGTTGATATTTACTTCCTTCTTCCTTTTACATCTCTGTGTACAGTTTATAACTGTCATATAATTTCCTTTTGAACCTTTACTTTTCCTGCCTTCCACATGTATTCTGTTTCTCTAACTTCCATTTTAATGCACGCCACCATTCAAACCAAGAATTAGAGCATAGTGATAAATCAGTTCAGTTTTGCCATAATACTCTTTACCTTATAAATGTCATTTTCTCTTCTTTCTTTCATATTTCTATCAACAAATCCTTATAATGTGAAACATGTTAATCCAGTAATTGTCTAACATACCCAATGAAAATGTTTCCAAATACCTGTTCTAGCTTCATACTTGCTGTTTCTCACCTGTAACTAGCTTCCTGTCCACATGTTTCTTTTGATACATTTTCTGGCAAAATGTCACTCCCCAACCAACCACATTTGCACTTTTTTCTTTCTTATCTTTATTTCTCCTTCTAAACTATTATTAAAACCCCATGTTCATAACAAACCTCAGAATTCTGATGTATATTGCACATGGTCTCGCATGCTTCAACATGTTCTGTCTTACCTATAGTGGTACTAATGCTTAATATACCATTGCACTCAAAGCCTAATATGACTCTTCATTAATTTAATACCCTGCATGAATAAATAATAAAGATCCTTCTCACCTTACCACCAATACATTTCCTCACAAGGATAGCAGCCTAGGAAAGGGACATTTTTCACTTCCTAAAGACCATGGCTGTCATTCAAAAATGAATAGTGCAAAATCTGAAGCAAAACTAGCAGTGAGTGGTGGTTTGTGTGGTGGGGCCAGTTCACAGACTCAGGTAGTGCCATTGCCTAGTGCTAGCATACAGTAATGTGCAGTCATCATAATATGCTAATGACCATATAGTGATACAGAAAGTATTATGCTAAGGGCCTAATTGTCAGGGGAAGCAACACATAGGAGCAATGTAAAAACATGGAATCTGTGCTATCATCATCATTGTCTCATGCAGTACTGACATCAGGCATGCCCTCCTCCATGGCATGGGACCCCATAACCATAGCAACTGGGAAAGCAGATAAATACCCATATGTAACATTACTACTCTGTTAAAAATGCCTTGAATGATTTCTTCTCATTAGGCATCATGTATCTACCTATAAATTTTGAATGCAGCTATGATCAGTAAGCAAGAACAAAACATGTGCAGCATCATCTGTACTGATCACACACCCATGTGGTGGCAATGCCATCCTAATGTGCACACCTACTATATTCCAGCACCACAGGACAGTTCTGCATAATGGTTCACTATGGCAGCATTGGGATGGACTGTGTGGTGACATGCACCGTGGCAGTAACCTACACTTACCTGTGCCAAAGAAGGTATGGTTATCATGTGCTGCACATATTCACCACCACCTTATATTGGTTAACTAGCGTGCCACCCCCACCTAACCTTGTCCACTAAGTTCCATATATGATCCATGGATGCATACTTCATGCATTGCAGCATGGTGCTCTCTGTCTGAGCTGCCTAACAGGGAACATAGTACACATCACAAAACCCCACAGCCTAAACTTTGATAGATTTTGTTTATTGTACTTGATTGCTGTCCTCGCTCATTCAACATGGCAGCTTTCTCTCTTCTTCCCACCCCTCTGTCAGCAGGTTGCTGTGAAGCAACCCTCACTAAAAAAGCACAAAACATTCTTACAGTTATGCAGTTAATGTTCCCATCTACCAATGGCTTTTATACCCTTACTCCAGCAGATATTCCTCACTTTTGTAATCTATATGACAATGTAGTTATTTCTTGTAGAGATCGATCACTTTCTCTGCACCACTTTTCCCCATCAGCATGTTGTTATGGAGCAGGCCTCCCAAAAATAAAAAATCCTTACAGTTATCTAATCACTGTCTTCATTTTCCACTGGCATGTGTACCCTTACCACAACAGATGTATTTCAGGTCTTTCCACTGTAAACCAAAACATCATAATTATCCTAAGTGTAATCCGTTCATTATTCCTGAACAATCTACTAATGTTGAGCACTGCGATGACAGCAGCTGTTTGTATTGCTCAGTTTCAGGGCTCGTAGTATGTTAGTTTTGCTAATGAAACAATTTATGATAAATGTTTCTAAATCACACATTCATTGCAATGTGTTCCAGCTGTACACTGCACAATGAAGCTCACACCTGTACATACACTGAAAACTACAAAGCAGTCTGCACATGAGCAGCTAGGTCTGTGACTTCTTCACAGAATCACAGGGAACTTAATCCATCTTGCATCCCCTTAGGGTGCTGTGTCACAACCATGGACACCAGTGTGGTTTGTAGGGGCTGAAACTTTTAGTCCAATGTGTACGTCCCCCTACCCTGGCAGCATGGTTGGTGACACATTACTGTATGGTGGCACTTGGCTTCACAGAACTGCCCTGCTGCACAGAGATGCATGTTGTGTGACACTTGCAATGTGCATCACTGTGATTCTGCTACCAGTTTCCTTTGGAGAGCAACAGTTGAAGTGACCACAGCTTCTGAAAGGGTTGAGTCATGGTAAAGGAAAGATAATAAAAATATTTCTCTACTTCCTGCATCAGAACCACTATGAGTGCCTACTTGGGGACCCCTGTGAGAGTCCCCAGTACAAGGTAGATGTCTTGGCACTAGCTTGACATTGTGGTGAATGACGTCATAGCATGACTTGCTCTGTTTAGCAGTCACAGCTTCATCACAGTGACCTAAAGAAGTGCAATTGTGATCTTTTTAGCCACTGGGAAGACAAGGCTAGAAAGAGGGAGGCAGAGTTCTACAGTATGTAGCAGTGACTGGTGTAGCTTGTACACAGGCATTTGTGTTCAGCTGTATGCAGTTGCTGGAGTTCATGGATATGTATTTTTCATCATCCAGTGAAATAGAGGACTATCAGTTGATATGCCAGAGGTGGCAAGCAAGACTGTCCAGATATCTGACTACATATATGGTTTTGATGTAATAGCTGAATATTTATTAGACACCTGCTTCATTGTCCATGGTTGCATTACTGTAATTATTTTAACCATTGCTAACAGTTTTGCTTTGTTTTATTTGTCACATACATCGCCAGTATTCTACTGCCCAATTTACTGCCTGGGATTTTCACCAACGACATGGTAGAGCAGACTAGATTGGCACTCAATGTTGCACCTCAATCCCAGGTGTCATCTTCAATTTTGGACCTGTTTGGTTATCATTATTCATTGCCATGTCCACAATCATATCTCTGCAGTTGCTACACATTACTGTGGTCAGTCTGCCATGCCTTACTCTTACAGCGGCCATTCTGTCTCCACTGTTTGTGTCAGCTATACCTGGCATAGCATGGGTATGCATCTGAAAGGTTATTGGATGATTCTTCATATTGGACACCAATGTCATAGTGTACTACTACAACCACATAGTTTTAGACTCCCATATATATGTGACAATTTATTCACAGTGCTATGCAGAACACTGTTTGGTATTCCATATCTGCTCCTAAGGGCTGGGTGCATTAGAATCAGGGACATGCTCTGCACAGGTTCACTGCCTCTTGTGGTCACACTGATTGCAACTTATGCACTGACTGGTTAGATGGCTTTTAGTCTTACCCCTTGTGGCACTCATACTACTGTAGTATCTTTATATCAATATTTATATTGTTTTTTGTTTGATGTTGTATATTTAACAACAATTTACTCCTCCAAGGACAGTACTGCCACTCAGTATAGCATATATTTCTGATAACTACTTTTGCTTTTTTTGTTTTTCTCTTTATTGTCATCTTTCTCTATTTTTTTAATTTTTCCTTTCTTGTTTTGTTTCTATTTCTATTTTATACAGTGGCCCCAGTGACAGTGGATATATTGTGGCAGTAACCACCACACAGTGCATCTGCTGGCCCCTAGCAATTATCAGGTCAGCATGTCTGCAAGGTGATGAAGGTCATGCAGGAGCTGTGACTTGAAGGGGTCCCTGGTGACCCCCTATGGTGTCTTTCTCTCTATGGTAGGTAAGGTTGCCACCCATCCTGTTATCAGTGGGACACTCACAGGTTGAGCTGCCTCATCCCATTGCCTACTGTGCAAAGTACTGGGACTTGAAAAGTTCAGCTTTTTGATCGCTGTGGATAAACCACAATTACTTCCGGCTTTTCCATGGCAATTCAGTTACATCACCGACCCAGGCCTGCAGGCAGAGCTATTCCCTGTTAGGTCTGGGTGTTTTAAATCATGCAGCAATTGGCTAAAATTCATGAAGGGGGTGGGGACTGGGGAGAAAGAGCCCTACAAAGATTGCAGCTGTACAGCAGTTTGTTTTTAGTGCTTTTACAGCAGCTAAAGAAAAAATTGACATTTGCTTTTTTTCTTCCTAACAGCTAAGCCATCCATCCATCCATCCATCCATCCATCCATCCATCCATCCATCCATCCAACCAGCCATTCATTCATCCAGCCAGCCATCCATCCATCTATTCAGCCATCCAGCCAGACAGCCAGACAGCCATTCATCCATCCATCCAGACAGCCATCCATTCATCCAGCCAGTCATCCAGCCAGCTATCCAGCCATCCAACCAGTCATGCAGCCAGCAATCCAGTCATCCATTCATTCATCCATCTAGCCAGCCAGTCATCCATCCATTCAGCCAACCAGCCATCCAGCCATTCAGCCAGTAAGCCAGCCATCCATCCATTCAGCCAGCCAGCTAGCCATGCATTCAGCCAGCCATCTATTCATCCATCCAGCCAGTCATCCATTCATCTCTCCAGCCATCCAGCCAGTCATCCAGCCAGCAATCCAGCCATCCATTCATCCAGCCAGCAATCCAGCCATCCACTCATTCATCCATCCATCCATCCATCTATCCATCCATCCATCCATCCATCCATCCATCCATCCATCCATCCATCCATCCATCCAGCCATCCAGCCATCCATTCAGCCATTAATCCATTCATCCAGCCATTCATCCAACCAGCTATCCACTCCAGCAGCCAGCCAGCCAGCCAGCCAGGAAGTTAGCCACTCCAGCAGCCAGCCAGGTAGCTAGCCACTACAGCAGCCAGCCAGCCAGCCACTATCTAGCCACTCCAGCAGCCCGACAGCCAGCTAGCAGGCCACTCCAGCAATCAGCCAGCCAGCTAGCTAGCTACTCCAGCAGCCAGCCAGCTAGCTAGCCATTCCAGCAGCCAGCCAGCTGGTGTACCTATAACAGCATCTCCTTCACCACTCCTGTGGTAATGTCATGGTACAGGGTTTGGCCAGTGTTATATTGGTCACACCTACATGTCCCACTTTGGCCTGCTTAAAAGGTGGAAACCCTAGTGGTAGGGGGGTGTAGGCTTCCAATGGAAAAAGCCATTACTGGTGGTCCTTGTACATCATTCAGCAGGAGGTGGAAGGTCTGGTGATGGCATCAGTGACTGAGCCCTGACATGAAAGTGGTCATGGAGGTGACTGACCTGAAGTTGTTTGCTGTACTGTGGAATGTGGCATTCACCCATCTTATCACTCCTCATAGTGTTCTCTTTCCTTGTTGTGTATCAAGTCCGTCCGAGGTTCATTGTCAAGTCCTTCCCATCACCAGTTGTCCTGCCGCTGTCTGTCTGCCTGTCTATCTCTTTTGTGTTCCCCCTCCACATTTGTGTTAACACCTCCCCTGTTGATCTTTATCTGTGCTGTCTGTTTGTTCATGTACTCCTGCTGTCATCCCTATATCCTCTTTCCAGCCCACACATTCCACATGCTACCTTCTGCTTCTACCCTTCTTTAAAATATTAAAAAATTGGGCACTTGTCTCCCTCAAAACACACCTTGCTTTCCCACCCCCCAAACTACTCTTCCATTCCCCCTTGCCCTTGTATGTGTTCCTCTGCTTGTACTTTCCTCTTTCTATCTGTTCTATACTGCCCTTTTCGTCTTAGTTATAATATAAAAAATGCAGGAACTTTGCTGTGAAGCCATTAGCCGGGCTGTTGGCTGTGTTTGTAGCAGTGTGTCATTCTACATGTGAATATACATCATTCCGAGTACATTATGTGCATGTTAATGGACTCTTGAGGTCTTATAACTGACACATAGCTGTCACAGTCATTATGCAACCTGTTGTATTTTTGCCAGTGAATTGCACTTAATCTAACTATATCATAAAATGTCACTGTTGTTGCATACTTCAGTTGTGCTATTTGGCCTCTACACACCCACATTAGCAAGTTTTCTGAGTCTTGCTCATGACTCATCTACTTCCTAAAAAGTCTCCACCCTTTTTCTTTCTGTCACAGACTTAATATTGGGTATCTTACAAATAACTGCTTTTAACTGCCTTATCTATTTTAGAGTGGCCCATATCACTTCAAGCTGTTTTTATTAGACGACACAAGTTTACTATAATATCATTTATTAAGGTATTTTCATCATTTCTTTCTCTGGATTTCCTTCTATTTTTTGTTATTTACCCCTTCCACACTCTTTTCCTTGATGAGGTTTCCATATATTTACTATCGAGTTACTCTAAAATCTCTAATCAATCAGTCACCTCCAAGTTGTTGACTTTTCCTGATTCTTTATTATTCTTTATTATATTTTATCCAGAAAATTCTTTTGTGAATTCGGAGCTTCATTCTTTTTTCAGGAGCACTGTTTTGAGTTGTTGCTTTATCCTCTGTTTCCTTAGTATAATCATCAGCCTCTTTTTTTCCCATTTTGTACATTGGGTCAGTTTGCCACAACAGTGGCCATCACCTAGAGCCAATGTTCACAACATGGAGTTGCTAGCTACTTGCTTATAATCACTAAAAATACTCCTCTTACAAACTTAACCACATTAGTCATTCCATAATCCCATTCTTCCTGTTTATTCATATTCCTTCTAGCCAGGTTCAGCCTTGAAAACCTCTTATCAGCTACCAACACTTCTCAGTCCTTTGATAATGTAAAATGGTATGCCATATACAGCATTTTTGATACAACAAAAGTTTACAACTATACACTTTTCATTTTATCCTTCAGACTTTCCACATATTTACTCTCTTCTGTATAATTTCTAACACACTTTTCCAGTATGTTTCTTTTGGCTCATTAATGTGAAAATACACATTTTTCAAAAATGATTACACTTTATTATATTGAAACCATTCCCCATCCCTGACATTCATACAAAAAATTTCATAGTTTACTTTGCATTCATCTATTTTATATATCACTCTCCCTCTGCAATCATTTCCCACACTGAATTCTTAGCCTTCATAAAAACAATCACATCATCTGCATGTATCACAGTTTTCTTTTACATCATGTATAAATTAGTCCCCTTATTATTCATATGCTCCTTCACTACCACTGACAGAATCTCTGCAAAACATTCTTGCTTATATCAACTACTTCTGCCCATTCAACATTAGCGAAGCCTATTGTTTTTGCACCTCACCCTATCATATTTTCTAATCTACTCTGTACCTTCCCCCACTTTTCTTTCTAGCCCAATCAGAGACTTTCTTTGATCCATATATCTACATATTCCTCATATGCACTTGTTAGAAAAATTTATACATGCTGCTTAGAAAATATATTTACATACATGCTGCCTAGAAAAATATATTTACAATGTGTGCTGCTTAGGAAGATGTGTATTTAAACATTCAAACATATATAAGTTGTGTGATCAAATATATAGAGAAATGTGTGCTTTAGTTAGGAATAAATGTACTTAAATCCATAATAAAGAATAAAGGTTATGTAATGCATTTAATTTTGTCTTACTAGAATAATAGTAGAAATAAACCTGCATATTATTGCTTGAAGCACAAGCTGCAGTGTAATCAGAAATTTGACCTTGGCAGCTTGCAAATGCAGTCTGGCTCATGTCTTTCAAGTAAAGATTATTTTGCAAAGTTAGAAAATAATAAATCTGTTCGCATGTGTGTCCTCTTTCCTGCCTCCCCCAGGAGAGGCACTATCTCTGATAGTAGAGCTGGGAACTAGGCTAAGAAAGACAAAGGGAGGCATTAAGGAAGACATACATCTATTGTATTTGAACTAATCAGAGAACCTTGAATTGGCTACATCCTCAGGAGGTCATCGTGACTGACCAGCTGCTTGCAAGGCTGCAACATTCTCATGGGAAAAGGACTTTTGAAAAACACAAATTCAGCACTTTTATGAATTACTGTGATGTAAAGACCCTGTCACTGACCACACCAGTGAGGTGGGCAAAACTGATAATGAAATGTATATAACCAATGTGTTTTGGTCAATAAAGCAGTCAAAATTCTATACAAACTTTGTGTATGGTTTTTTGCCTCCTAATGTACATTAGAGCTTTAAGATATCTGAGTCCTCCTGCATTATTGTTTGTTATTGATTGACATTGTTTTTGAATAACTCAATGATTTTTACAGTCTGACTCTAACGAATTTATTTAACATTTTGGTCCTTTTTCCCTTGGTAAGCTGCAGGTCACAGAGTGCATAAGTGCTAATAAATCTACGCAGGAGAAGCTGCCGAAAAGAATGGTTCTTCTTAAAGTGAAAAGACCTCCGACTGAATTGTTGTATGTAAAGAGGCTGTCCACTTTCTGATCTGTGGCTGAAAAGCAGAAGACTGGGCCCCAAGAAGAAACAATAAGAGCAGGAGGCTCAGGTAAGAAGAATTTCCCTCTTTGTCTTTGTTTTAGATCAGGGACCAGGTTACACTGTGCTATTGCTAAGGTTTGTGATAGCAGGGAGAGAGAGTCAAGTATTGTATCTTGAGTCATAGATCAGGGAATAACAAAGCAAAGTAAACAGTCATTCTAGACACTACTGTGGATATGGGGAAATAAAATACCACGTGGTACAAGAGAAGGGTTACGTAACAGTCTTTTTAAGACATGGGAAATCAGTGCACTAAGAGATCACGAGATCCGCCCCTAACGGATAATGTGAAGCATATGCAATTACAGTAAGCAAATAATGTGAGATATTTTGCAAAATGTGTTAACAACTATAAATTTGATAGTAAACTAGATAAACTTTCACTAGTTAAACTCCTTAAACAAGCTTTAATCTGATGCAGGCGTCAGGCAAAAGAAAAACAGAAGCTTAAAAAATTCTGAAACATTTTTAGACAACAGAGTGAAAGGTCTAACAGACAGAATCTCTGAAAAATGAAAACTTAGAGCAGACTGGACTTGCATTAATTAATGCATACAGCAGGGAAATAAGACAGTAGATGGATATTATGCTAGATTATTAAAATGCTTAAAATAACAATTAAAAAAAATATATATATACATTTTAAAAGGTTGCATTGCCTCTGTTAGTAGTTTTATTACGAGGCATATGATAAATCACTGAACAAGCAGGCTGCAAGCCTTACTTGAGTATGCTAGACGTACTGAAAGACACCTTAATAGTAAAAAGAAAAAAAAAGGGCACAAGTCTTCACTGTTGAAGACGGAGCTGAAGTATTTGTATTACAGTCAGGTAAAAAGGGCATCTAGCTAGGGACTATAAACAAAATAAGAAAGCAATAACAGAAGATAAAGGAGATGTGGACTGACTATATAATAGTGATAATAACCAAAAATCATCAGGAAAGGTTAATAAACAAAAAGAAAATGTGAATGTAGTAGAGGGAATAGAGGAAGTACAAACAGATGTAAAGAATAAAATGAAAATAAAATTTTAGATTTAGCATTGTTGAGCCTGGAGCTCTACCTAGCAAATACAAAACCAGAAGTAACACTTCTGGTGGAGGGAAGAAAGGTCAAATTCCTGTGTGACTCAGGAGCGTCACGGACTTTGATACACCCTCCAAGTTACCAAAACATTCTAAATCACCTAATTATATATTAGTAAAAGCAGCAAATAGACAGCTATACAGGGAACCACTTTCCCATAATATAGCAATAACTGACCCTGTTTCAGGTATGACTCAGAAAAGTAAAATTGTAGTTTCTGCAAAAATATCCAGTAAACTTACTGGGAAAAGACCTTGTGCAGATATTTGGCATAGCAGTAGTTCCTACCATGCAGGGTATGGAAGCACAAAGACAAATGAATGCTCTTGTGGTGTGATCAGAGGGTGAAGCCTATTATTGGTACAGCCAGGACCTAGTTATGATTGGTCCAGGGGCAGTAACCAAAGAACTGATAAACGTAGCCATCAGTAAGGTACCCTCCCTTGACACTGATCAGCAGCACTTGTTACATTGTACTCCATACTACTGTAGCACACCAGGACCTAATAAAAAAATATAAGTAAAAATCCTGCTGACAAATTAATATTACAAACTTTATGCTGGAATACTGAGGGAAACAGTGTAGTAAGCTGTTCATTACCTCAGGAGTTCATGAGATTGTATAAGTCCAATAGACTGCCACATGTCAGCTTGACAAAAGAACAAAAAGTTTTAAATGGGCAGACTTAGAAAAAAAAGGTAACAAAATGGAAAAACAGACTGATTTAAAAATGTCAGGACAAGGGATATAAAAACAAAACTGAATTGGTTGACACAGACACATACAGCTGTACACTTGCAATCTAGTAAGGACAGCTGATTAGCATTTTTATTAAAAGAAAAAGAAAAGGCCTTGTGTAAAATTCCAACAACTCTGTGGTCAACAGGCAAGTTAAATGTAGGGCTTATTCAAGCAGCAGGACCAGTTACAATTACCCCAAAGTCAGCTTTTAGACCACAGAAAAACAATACATTTTGGGAAAGAATGCAAAAGTAAAAATTAAGCCTATAATAAGCAGCATTACTCAAAAGGAGTACTGGTAGAATCTCCTGATTCACCATGTAATACACCCTATTTCCTGTTAAAAAAGGCAAACGGGAATGGCAGATGGTACAAGATTTATAAGCTGTGAATAATGCAGTAATACCTAAAGCACCTACGGTGCCAGACCCACATACCTTGTTAAATGATTTAAAGCCACAACAAAAGTATTTTACTGTGGTAGATATAAGCAATGCTTTCTTTTCAATACCTATACATCCTGATAGTCAATATTGGTTTGCATTTACATTTCAGGGTAAAAGGTATACATATACACGACTACCACAGGGATATTGTGAGAGCCCAATAATATTTGCACAAAAAAATGGCTAGCAATCTGGCAGGGTCTACCCCACCAGAAGGTAGTCAAATTTTACTTTATGTAAATGACATCTTGCTAGCAGCACCCAGCAGCAGTGCAGGGTGAATACAGTAGCATTGTTAAAATTTTTAGTAATACAAGGACACAAAGTAAACAAGAGTAAGTTACAAACTTTGGGAAAAAAACACAGGTTAAATACCTGGAATATGTGATATTCAGTAAAGGTAAAATACTAAATAGTGGGAAAGAAAAGGGAAAAAAACAGCAATTTTGCAAGCACCCAAACCAACAACTAAAAAGAAATAATGTCTTTCCTAGGTACAACTAATTTTGTTGGAACTGGGTACCAAATTATTTTACAATGAAAACAAAAGCAGAAATGGCTTTCTGCAGGTTGAAGCAGTTAATAGCTTCTTCATTAGTTTTAAGACTTCCAAGTTATCACAAACGTTTTTTTTAGACCATAGATTGTAAGCAATGGTACATGACATCAGTATTAAAGCAACAACATGGGGATAAGCAATGCCCCATAGCTTACTATTCATTACAGTTAGACCCAGTGGTGCAATCTTTGCCTCACTGTGTACAAGCAGTAGTTGCAGCAGCAATGGCAGTACAGGCTTCAGCCTCAATGGTGTTATTCCACCCTCTCACATTGAGAATGCCTCATGCAGTTGCAATAATTCTGCCACAAGAAAAAGTTGCATACCTTTCTCCTGCTAGACATCTTTCATGTATGACCATACTGCTGAGTCAACCTCATATAAACAGTTAGCTTTACCTAGACAAGATCTTACAGATATGCCCTTAAATAATGCTGAGGTGACATATTACGTGAATGGCTCATGCAGAAGGGGTCCTACAGGAAAAAATCTGGTGGGGTATGCAGTAGTTACAGACACTAAAAATTTAGAAGCACAAACTTTGCCACACAACTTGTATGCTCAAGCAGCAAAACTGGTAATCTTGACAGAAGCATGTATTTTAGTAAAAGGCAAAAAAAGTAAACATATATACTGATAATCAGTATGCTTTTTCTACAGTGCATGTGTTTGCACAATAATAAAGAAAATAGAGGGATGATTACATCCAGTGAAAGACCTATTAATCATGCGCAATTTATTTTGGAGCTATTAAAATCTATTCAGTTGCCTACCAAAGTAGCTATTTGTAAATGTGTAGCTCATACAAAACAACAGGATAAAATTTCAAAAGGTAATGCACGAGCTGATGCAGCTGCAAAGCAAGCAGCCTCAGACTCAGGAACTTTATTTTTTTAATGAAAATTACAGCCCTTTGAGATTTTAGATTTAAACATGTTAAAAACAATGCAAATGCTTACTACAACAGCAAAAAACAAAACTGGGTAAAACAAGGTGCAATTTTTAAAATGGACTGTACATTTCCAAAGAAAAAAACAATATTACCGTCTAATTTATTTAGAGATGCAGCTTTGTTGAGCCATGGGCAGAGCCATGTCTCAACAGGGGATGGTACAGTTAGTAAATAAAATATTCCAAACATATGGATACATAAATTATACAATAAAATTTTGTGCAGCTTGTCATACTTGTAACAAGCACCATGCACAAGGAGCATTTAAAACAAGCAAGGAGTTTCCTACACCACCATATCCATTCCATACTATTTGTATGGACTTCATAGAGTTGAATAAGTGTGAAGGAAAAAATACTGTTTAGTGATCATAGATATGTTTTCAAAATGGGTAGAAGCTTTTCCTTAAGGAATCACTGTGCTTACCACCCACAGTCAGCAGGACTGGTGGAGAGGTACAATGGGATTTTAAAAAACAAGTTAAGAAAGTTGATGAGTAAGACTCAGAAGAATTGGATTTGCTGTTTACCTCTAGCATTGCTGAGCATGAAAACAGTAACAAATGTGAAGGGTTTAATCCCCTTTAAAGTAGTATTTGGAAGGGCATAATATGTGCCTCAGTAAAAGCTCTCATGCCTGCAGGGCTGGAGGCTGACAGTTCACTAGCTAATTAAATAAAGAAACTGTTATGAATAAATCTGTTTTGCAGTTTAACTCTTTTTCAGACAAAAGAACTTTCAGCTGAATAAAACTTTGTGACTGATACACAAGGGCAAAATGGCCAAGAGTAAAGAAGACAAAAAGCAGAGCAACCCAAGAACTATTGCATAATTATTTTAACTATGTATTTGTTAACTATAAGTGTGACAATTTTTCTCTTATTGTGGTTTTTCCCTGCACTCAACCACACAAGTGAAAGTGAGAAGACGTGATGAACTGTTTATAGACTGGCATCCAAATTTTAACACGTACCTGGCCATGAAGCAAGTGTATACAGAAACTATGCACATTTCAAATTGCTGAGTTTGTACAGCTATACCAACAAAATATAATAGACTTTAACATCCTCTGTCCCTCTGGGGATAAAATAAGACTTTGGAAAGTTTTTTTTATACAGAAACTGTGAAATCACAGGACAAAATTGCTTTATTTTTACCTGTTCACACAAAAAGGAGTTGTATGTCTCTACAAAAGTAATACCCTCCAGGTGGGCTGGAGTAATGGTAATATAACAATGTCTTATAAATGTTACATTAAAGTCAAAAGTGGGGTACTGTTTGTAATACTAACCATGATTCATATCTGAGTTCAATGAAAACTACATTAAATGCAGTATGTGACAATCCAGTCTTAACTAAGCAATTGTCTATTAAGAACAGAAAAATGTTTCATGCAGGGATAACACGTATCAGTACCAAAGTAATGATTTTATTTGTGGGAAAAAGGCATATAAATGGTTACCTAAGAATTGGTCCGGCAGTTGTTTTTTGGGTTATCTGGTTTTAGCAATAAGACATACTGCAGAATTACCTTTGGGTAAAATACGAAACGTAAGGAAAACAGCTCGAGAATCTGAAGGTCCAGTAAGAAAAAACCTGTAAATCCAGTTGGTAAAATCGAAGCTGGTTGAAAAGGCCATAATTCAGTGAAAGACAAAAGTAAATTGACTCATATGAACTTGGGCAACAGTGTTATATCCAGGGCAGAAATGCCACCAGCCTATGGAGCAGTCAAATCGATCTGGGAGCTGAGGAAGCTGTCAAAAAGTCATAAGCAATGCAACTTTTTCCACCCTAGAATTGGTGACTAATGAACTGAATGCAATAAAAACTGTTGTGCTACAAAATCGAATGGCTCTTTACTTCACCCTAGCGGCAAGAGGTGGTACACAAAGAAAAATGCTGTGCGTACATTCCAGACAACCAACATGAAATCAATGACCACCTAGAGGTAATTCAGCAAGTATCAGCAATGACTAAACCAGGCCCAAACCCACTGACGGACTTTTTCCAAAATCTGTTTGGGGGGGTGGGGTTCCATCCTATTAAACATTTAATTGCTATTTGTGTGGGTATACTCCTAATAGGAGCATGTGTTTACTGTGAAATTCCCTGCATGAAAAGATTAATCAAAAATTTGTTGATATATCTGCTACTGAAACTCTTTACCAAAGTGTTGAAATTAAAAGATTAATTTCAAATAATGCTTTTTCTAAAATATAAAACCAATGACTTACTTAGCTAAAAGCCCTTGAAAGGAAAAGGCTGAGGAATGAAATAATATTGTTTATGTTTTAAACAGAATAAAATGCATTAACAGGAGGGAGAATGTTAGAAAAATCTATACATGCTGCTTAGAAAATATATTTACATACATGCTGCCTAGAAAAATATATTTACAATGTGTGCTGCTTAGGAAGATGTGTATTTAAACATTCAAACATATATAAGTTGTGTGATCAAATATATAGAGAAATGTGTGCTTTAGTTAGGAATAAATGTACTTAAATCCATAATAAAGAATAAAGGTTATGTAATGCATTTAATTCTGTCTTACTAGAATAATAGTAGAAATAAACCTGCATATTATTGCTTGAAGCACAAGCTGCAGTGTAATCAGAAATTTGACCTTGGCAGCTTGCAAATGCAGTCTGGCTCATGTCTTTCAAGTAAAGATTATTTTGCAAAGTTAGAAAATAATAAATCTGTTCGCATGTGTCCTCTTTCCTGCCTCCACCAGGAGAGTAGCCTTGTCGCACTATCTCTGATAGTGCAGCTGGGAACAAGAAAGACAAAGGGAGGCATTAAGGAAGACATACATCTATTGTATTTGAACTAATCAGAGAACCTTGAATTGGCTACATCCTCAGGAGGTCATCGTGACTGACCAGCTGCTTGCAAGGCTGCAACATTCTCATGGGAAAAGGACTTTTTGAAAAACACAAATTCAGCACTTTTTATGAATTACTGTGATGTAAAGACCCTGTCACTGACCACACCAGTGAGGTGGGCAAAACTGATAATGAAATGTATATAACCAATGTGTTTTGGTCAATAAAGCAGTCAAAATTCTATACAAACTTTGTGTATGGTTTTTTGCCTCCTAATGTACATTAGAGCTTTAAGATATCTGAGTCCTCCTGCATTATTGTTTGTTATTGATTGACATTGTTTTTGAATAACTCAATGATTTTTACAGTCTGACTCTAACAAATTTATTTAACAGCACTCCTTTATATCTTCCTCCACAATTCTCCTAAATGCTGATATGAACTTTTAACAGCCTTCTGAATTCTAATCAGATTTTGTTTATTGCTTGATAAACAAGTTGCTATCTCTATTCTTAGTTTCTGTCTAAATATGCCTAATATCATTGTCAAGAACCTTCTCATGAAGTTTTAACTAACGACCAATGTTTAACCAACCCCCCCCCCCGAAAGTCTGACATATCACATTTCATTTTCTAAGCTTCTGTATTTCACTGGGACCAAACTCATTTAAAGATTTTCAGACCTCCCATGAATATTGTGATTTTTTTCCATTTCTGTATCCATCCATTTTCTAATAACCCACTTTATCCTTTAGAAGGTTGCAGTGATGTCACCCTGTGATATCAGACAAAAGGTGCAGGTTATTGCAACCAGTTCTGGACAATGTGCCACTCTATCAAAGAATGCACATTCTTACTCATTCACACACTACACATACCTTCTTCAGGAATCTGATCTACACAGGGAATGAGGAAAACCCACATGGATGCAGGGAGGACATGAAGACTTTCCACAGAAGGCACCCCAGCTGAAACCTGTACCAGAGAACCTCTTACTGCAAGGTGGTAAAACTAATTTATCTCCTGCTGTACTGCCCCCCATTTTATTTCTTTCCAAACTGCACAGTCATTTCTATATATTCCTGTTACCTTACTAAAGCATAGTTATATCCATCCATCAGCATCTCCAAATGTATAGTTAAGTCTTTATCTGTAACATAATTTATGTTGCTGTAAAAATAAACAGCTTTAAGAAATCTTCAATTTTTTTCTATTTGTGAAGTTATGCCCTCTTCCCCATTCATACTGTAGTAATAGAAACAGTAAGCTTGTTCAAATATAATCTAAATTCATTGTTTACTTTTTTAACACAATGAAATGCAACATTGCCATAGACCTACAGGCAAAAGGGACCATTTTTGTTCATGTAATATTTCTTGATTATTTTTCTACATTACCATAAAGTGATGCTAATTGCTTTGTTCGGCAAACAATATGTGGGATTCAGGAACATTGTGGCCATGATTGTGACCAGCCCTCCTCTGTTTACTGTGTGTGCACAATCAGCTCTGATGTTCATTAATGATGAATGTGGGTAGGCATGTGTGTGCGAGAAGCAGCCCATTAAAAGTCCTGTCAGGAGCTGCAGCAAGGACTGTAGGAAGCATGTGCAGGAGTTTGGGGCAGCTGCAGGGAACTAGAAGCAGCAGCAGATCTCCTGCATCAAGCACAAGCTCCAATGGTGTCTGCTGTGATCTTGTGCACTCAACTGTGGCAAGAAAAACAAAAAAGTATATGCAGCCATGCAGGGTCATGAGGCATGTGTGTTAATCTGTTTTTTTGAGATAAAGATATATGATTATATCATGACTGGTCAACAATGCAAATGGTTGACACGTAAATCAATGGAAAAAATGAATGACAATACAAATGAGTGACAAACCAAACATTGATAACTTCTTTCCAACTATCAGCAAATCCCAGCTGCAATACTCAGATCAAGCATTGAATAGTGATACTGCTAGGCAAAGGGGTTTTAGTAATGAAATGTGTAGCATTAGGGATAGGGGCAGGGGTAACAGTAGGATGAGAGTTATTATTAGCACACATGAGTAAGGTGAGCAGGAGGGCCATTTGTTTGTTCCACAAAAACATTTATAATTTTTATGCCACCCACTCATACTGACATCATTACAATGGTTCTGTCAATTCACAAATCCCACATATTTTGTAACATTTTTATTATTACTTCCATCTCTAATACATTTAGCTGCATGCTTCCACCTTAAAACAAAAGATTTAATATTTCTAAGCAACTTTTTAAATCCAAAAATTTATCTGTTTAAATTCATATATATTTCTTGTAAAAAAAACATATCAGCTTCTCTCAATAAGTAATGCAATACTGCTTGTTCTTTTTCACTTTTGAAAGTTCTTATGTATAGCAAGGTATAATACAAGTCCTGGAGCTGTCTTATGCTTTTACCCTTTATTTCTTACTCTTCCACTGCAAATATCCTCACTCACTACTCAACTTCTGTACTATCCTTTCATTGTGTAGGACCACATATTGATCTCTGTTTCCACCACTGGCACAGTTTTCCCCACATTTATTTTCTGGCATTTTTTTCTCAACAACAAAAAATCTTGACATTTTACAACTTTACTTTCCCTTCCATCCATTCTCACTGACATGATCATTTTTTTATCCATTAACCATAGTCTTTTCTTGCACATTAATGACATTTCATTATTCCTTCATCATTTCTTACTTCATCTATTGCAGCATTTCATTCATCAATCCATTCACTTTCAGCATCACTTTTGCAACAGGGTATCTTTATTTTTTTACTGTTTTTTTTTTATTTTTGAATATGATAATTCATCAAACATTACATAAATTTAAAATGAAAGAAAAAGCATATATACAATTTTACAAACTATAAACTGCAAGCATTAACTATATACATTAGTGTTTATACAGACAAAAGCTTTTTATATTTAAGAACATTGTAAAGAAACAAAAAGTTATTTCATAGATCTTTGTTCATTTTCTCAAATATTGCTAATATTTTCATCCAAGAGTTATAAAGTGATGTAGGTCTGGTTGTTCTGTTCTTCAGTATAGAAATTTCCATATGTCCAACTGTTAAAGACAAGTTTCTAAATTCCTTAAATGTGGGAGAAGTTGTACTTTTCCAGTGAATGGTGATAATTTTGCGTACTACTGCCATCAATGACCATACTATTTTGAATTTTTTTTTGGCACACAATCTGGAATGGGAAAGTTGAATAAAATCATTAATTTTGTTAATTGATAATTATCATTAAAAGCAATTTGAAGAAAATAATTAATATTCTTCCTATACAAAGTGAAACATTTGCATTCATAAAAAATATGATGCCAGTCAGCTCTTATCTTGATCTGACATCTCCACCATTGATCTTCACTAGCAAATATTTTAGTTAGTTTATGTGATGTATAAAAACTTCTGTTTAAATATCTCCAAGTAAATAGTGGCCAATATAATGATAATGTTGTTTGTTTTGAGGATCTTAAGATAATCTTTTTCTCTTCTTCATTAGGAGGGTGGTTGTTTATCTGTAAGTAATAATTCCAGTATGCTTCTGGATAATAGATTTTTTGTTTTTTTAATAAGTTTATAAATATTAGATAGGTAGCCTTTTCCTTGATAAGGTTGTTTTGTGATTATAATAAAATAATCAATTAATTTAGGAACATTTTGTCTAACTGTTGTTTGCATTTGTTCTGTTTTGTTTATAAGATATTGTCTTAAATTTTGCAGGAGTAACCATGAATCATTATTTATACTATACTGGTTAATTATTTGATAATTTGTTAACAGTTTCTCTTGTTCTACTATTTGATACCAATAGTTTATTGAACTTTTCTTTAATGTATTTATTTTTTGTTTGGAATGTATCAAGGATAGTGGATGTAAAGGCTATCGGTAGAGTCAGAAAAAAAACAAGAATTAATATTTGAGACTTTATATATGTTTTAAATGTTTTTAGGGTAGTATTTATATATTTTGATGGTAGTTTATTGTTTTTATTTTTTCCTACTAGGTGATTTTTTTTAATAACCAGATAAGAGGTGATGGTATGATAGATAAATAATCCTGTATATGACTTTGATTAAGTTCTAAATAGATCTGGTCATGTATTTGTTTCCAAATAGGGATGTAGTGAGTATTTAACCATAAGGTTATATTTTTGACAACAGATGATAAAATGTAAGTCTCGATGTCAGGTAAATTAATTCCTCCTTCTTCCCAATCTGGTAAATGCTTATTTAAAGCAATTTGGGGTTTATTTGGAAGCCATAAGAAGTTTAATATTATCTTGTTAAATTTTTGGATGATATATTCGGGAGGAGGCAATGTGAAACTTTGTACTATATATAGTACTTTGGGAAAAATTATTGATTTAATAAGATATAATCTGTCTCCCATTGTAAACATATATTTGTTCCAGTTAGATATTATTTGCTCTATTTTATCTAGTGTTTTTTTAAATTAAATATAAGTGAATCAGTTAAATCTTCAAGTAACTCTATACCTAAATACACTATTTTTGTCTACTGCTATATATTTGGAATATTCTTTGCTTATATATTTCTTTTTGGTATTGCATGATAAGATTTTTGTTTTGTTTTCATTAAAGTGTAAGTTTGAGACTTTTTGAAAATCTTTTATATCATTGAATAATGCCTGTAATGATTTATTTGCATCTGAGAAGGTTAGAAGTATGTCATCAGCAAAAAGCTGTAATTTAAGGTTTAATTTTTTATTAATGCATATTCCTTTAATGTTATTATTTGATCTAATTTGATTTGCAAAAGGTTCTATTATTAATGCAAATAGCAGTGGTGATAAAGGGCAACCCTGCTTAGTTCCCTTTTTGATTTGTATAGGTCCTGACCTATATGATCCTAATTTAACGTATGCTATAGATTCTTTATATAATGATTGAATGAGAGTGTTGAAATTTATGGGGAAGTTATATGTATTTAAAACTAATGTAAGAAAATTCCAGTTAACTGAATCAAAAGCTTTGTTAATATCTAGGGAAATTATGTTTAAATCAAGATTTATATGTTTAGTATAATCAATAAGTGATAAGATTCTTTTAAGATTGTCATAGGTATTTCTTCCCTTAATAAAACCTGTATGGTCTTCGTGAATTAACATGGGGAGAAAGTGTTTGATTCTGTCAGCATATATTGCCATGAACATTTTGTAATCAATATTTAATAATGATATTGGTCTATATGATGAACACTGTTTCTCATCTTTGCCTGATTTAATTATTGGGGATATCAATGAATATTTTCAAAAGGGTGGGATATTTAAATCTTGTTTAACTAGGTTATATATTTTTAAAAGTAAGGCTATAGCCTGATTAGGTATTAACTGGTACATTTCAGTTAATATATTATCTGGGCCAGGTGCTTTAATTACTTTAAGTTTTTTTAATTTGTGATTTCAATTCTGTCATTGTAATTGATTTATTTATAGTGTCTATTTGTTCTTGTGTTAACCTAGTGAGAATTTTATTTTCAAGGTAATTTCATATATCTTTGGTAGGTATTTTTTGAGAATTTAAAGAATTATCCAAGTTATATTGTTGTCTAAATGCTTCCAGAATACCATTTAAGTCTATCACTTTTTTCTTAGTATTAGGTATGTATGTATATATATATATATATATATATATATATTTCTTTAATTTGTTTGGCTTTGATTATTTTTTTTTTCATCCTATTTGCTTATTGTTTTTGATGTTTTGGATTTGTGGAATAAGAATTTAGTTTTATCTTTTCTAAATTAATCATAATCTTATGATGTAATAATTCTGTATATTTATTGTTAATTTGTAATAGTTCTTGAGCTCAATCTATGTTTCCTTTTTGAACTTCCAGCATCAATTTATCAGCTTTCTCTTGTAATTCTATCATTTCTTTATTCCAGGTTTTCCTTTTATTAATATACCAAGATCATTTTTTGTGTCTTTTGGCTTTTCCCGGTTAGGGGTCGCCACAGCGGAACTCCGGTCTGCTAATGATTGGCAGTTGATTTTTACATACCAGCTTGCCAGGCCTGATGCACAACCTTCAACGAAGGTACGCCCATTCACACATGTCTCCACGCAGAAGACGCTCTAGCTGAGAATCGAACCGGACAGTGTCTTACTGTGAGGCAACAACGCTACCGCAGCACCACCACCACGGGTTAATATACAAAGATAATACTTATATTTATGGAAAAGTATTATAATACACCAAGATAATACTTTTCCATAAATATATGGTTTTAATGAGTCCCAAATATATATTTCTGAGATATCATCTGTTGTAGTCAGTTCAAGAAAAGCTTTAATTTCTTTTTCCTAGAACTCTTTAAATTCTGTCAATTTTGTGATGTAAGAATGTATTCTTGTGATGGGATTTGTAGCTATGTGATTAACTTCTATGTCAAAAACTAGTGCATTATGATCAGATAGTGGACAGTTTATTATTTTAACTTTATCTATTTTTGTTGTTAAATCATTATATATATATATATATATATATATATATATATATATATATATATATCCTGTCTACTCTAGAGTTGGTTTTATACCTATGAGAGTAAAATGAATAAATTAATGAGTCTGGATCAGCAAAATCATTTATGTCTTTTAAGCACATTCTGTCTGTGAATTTTAAAAGTCCCTTTGATATAGGTAATTTTTTTCTTGTGGTCTTTGAGTCAGTGTCTTTATCATTTGTTATACAATTAAAAATCTTCTGCTATTATCAGGCTACCTGTAGTTAAATTAATTATTTCTTCAAAATGATGTATAACTTGTTCATAGTCCAAGTCTTGGTATCCAGTATAAATTTATTAAAGTATATACTTTTCTATTTAATTCCATAGACACTAGACAAAACATGCCTGATGTATCATAATAGGTGTTGATTATTTTGGGAGATATGATTTCATTACAAATTAATATGGCTACCCCTCTTTTCTTTTGTTTTTATTGAGAGCTTGTTAGTACAGTGTAATTATTAATATTTATATTTTTATATCTATATCTAACAAGTGAGTCTCTTGTAGGAATACTATTTGTGGTTTATGTAAATTTATATATTTGAATAAGCTCCTCCTCTCTTATTACTATTGTTCAGACCATTAATATTTATGCATAAACATTTCATATTTTACTTTATGTCAGTTTTATATGACAGTATATGGAAATAACTTTGTCTCATGGTTTTGTTTTATAAAAAAGTTTTTATTTCATATTGTTCAGATATGTATTGAGTATTTTACCTGTAGATACTGAACCATTATAAAAAAGCAAATTAACTACTAAATTTATTATTTCAACTTGTATAATACCTTCCCTATCACTATAAGGTAATGTACCTCTTTGCCTGGGTAGTAATACTATCCAAGCAAACCTTTTAACCTCGTGAATAGTATTTAGATTAAGCTCTCTTTGACCTCAAAATCAATAACATATTATTTACATAACTTAAAAAATATAATCAGCTAGCAAATAAAAATATAATAATGTGTATAGAAATATTGTTATCTACAACTCTAATTATTTATAACATATTTAGCATAGTAATAATGTTTTAAATTTAAATATAAGTTTGTTTTCCATTCAGGATTCAAAAGGCAAAATCTTAAAATTAGCATTCATTGTTATTTCATAGTCAATTAGTAGTTTACATGACATTCAATATAATATAGTTATTTTTAAATCATAATAAAGATGTTCCAGTACTTTTATATGAAGCTTGAAGTAAATAGTTAAATCAGGTTTCAAGTTAGTTTGTATATTTCTCCTCCCCAAATTATTTAAATACATTAAAATATCTCTGTTTTGTCTTATAATTGTGACAGAGCAAAATAACATTAGTAATAAACTTCTCAATAAATATTTACTTCTGTATTAAAATATTGAGTATATTTAAGGAACATCTTTATAATCCCCCCAATATATTCTTTCAGGGAGAATATGTCATACTTCAATCATTATTATTAGAAAAATTCCATAAATTAGTTAAAAAGTACTTTAAAATATATATTTCAAAATTAGATAGTTATAGTACGTAGTTTCTATATAGAGTACTTCATTAATTTTCTTCTTCAAGCAAATATTTCAGAGAAGAAATATTATAAAATGATAATTTCTTCCTACAATATATTTAAACAGCTATTGTGTTTACAACATCAATTGAATTTTAGTTTGTTTACATTTTTTCTCCTTTCACAAAGCAGTAAACTACTCAATTTTGTATCATAAATCCATTTCTGTTGTTTACTGATATAATATATATTTAGAATTCATTTAAAATTTTAGTTTTCTAATCAGCTTGTTAATGAATCTCAAGATGCATCCGCATATCAATAGAAAAAACAATATCAAAGAACAAGTTAAACATTAGATCAATTAAGCTATGTCAAAGTAATATCTTTATGTGGGTTCCTATTGGATTTAATATATGGAAATCCCAAATAAAGTCTGTAATTATATACTCGCTAAGTCAAATAACATGAATTTTTCCCTTTCAGTAGCGTGGGTCAAATGACCAATAGCTGTCAACAACAATGAAAAGGCTAAGTCCTTATGATTGGTATTGTTAACATTGTTGTTAATCCAAATAATTAATATTAAAATCTAAATACTTTGACATAGCTAAAAATGTTCATATTAAACATCTTAACCATGAGAACCATTAGTAATTGGATAGTGTAGTATATGGCTTTGTGTTTTTATGTTTTTTTTTCTTCCTTTCCCCCTTTTTTCCCTTTTCAAATAAGTATAGTAGATTCATGGAGTTTTAAAGATATATATTAAATCTAGAGATAGGCAAATAATGTATATTAGCATATATAAGAATAAAGAGTGATGTTACTGAAGTAGTATCAGTTCATTATGCAATTATTGTACATAGAGGTGGAGATATGGATCTGAGTTCTGAACATAATATTATAAAAGATGGTGATAGAAATCCCCTTTTTAGCGATATAACTGCAAATGTCTTGTACAAAAAAAAAAAAAAAAACTCTCCATTTTGGCAGTTTAGTATCAAGAGCCTGTGTGGTCAAAGAAATAGCAAGGCTTGAACAAGCCATTTCCTCTTTTCATGGAATCAGAGACATCTATACTACTAAAGGGCAGATTTTCTGACTACTCATGTAGATCTTGAGACTGATATATAAAACAAAAGGTAGCCTGACATACAAACATAAACCATGTCAGTACTGATTTATTACAGTTCTAATACAATTGAAACAGAAGCTTTCTGTATAAATATTCACCAATAACATATAATTATTTACAAAACTCTGTCCAGCCATTTTGGCAGTATCTCTTTTTGTTGCTAGCCTGTTATTGCAAAAATTGGGAGTGAAGCCAAAGATTAATGAGGAATACATACCCAAAATCTGCTACATATTTTAAATATTGCTATGTATATTGGATAGTACACATTGGTATTGTCTACTCCTTGATTTTTGTTAAATGGAGACAGTGTTGGCAATTATCAGAGATAATTTATTGTGACCCCATCACCCCTAAACCAGTCGCAACAGTTGCTTGTGTCACATGACTCTAAAGTAAGCGCAGACATAATACATTAACACTGCTTAATATATAGCCCTGTGTGTTTCAATTACTGATTTACCATACTGCTCATGTTCGTCTTTCCCTACAAGGATAAAACTCTCCTTGTTTAAGAGGAAGAATAAAGCTATTTAACAGGAACAGTTAAACCTGTCGATCAGCAGACTTAAACATATTACTAAAACAAGTATTACCTCGGCTCTGCAAGCCTCCTTATGAAAGTTAACATCACCAAAAAGTAAAGTTTTTGCAGCATCAAGAATAGATTACAAATATATAGATGTAGGGTGATGTGTATTCTCTTTAAATAAAATACTATTGAATGACATATAAAATTTTAATTTTAATAATCCTAAAAAAAAAAAAACGACATAAATGCACACTGTTTTTAAACAGCTACTATACTATAAGTAAGTTCAGAACCACAGGGTCTGACAAGCAACATTTTTCAGGCTCCAACACAATACAGCAGAATGTTACAATTGTACACTCAAGAAAAACTCTCTCTCGCTTTGTTTCTTAACTGGCATTCGAACTGTCACCGCGTACCTTTTAACCAATTACAAAATAGTGCAAGGGAGAAGCCCAGAGTATCTCACGCATGTTTAGTATTTTTTGTCCACAATACTAATGAGGTACAGTTGCAAAACAAAATTGGAGGACACATCATTGCCATAGCAACACAAATCTCAGCAGTCTTCAATAAGTAACAACCTACGTAAAGTCTCTATGAAAGGGAGCAGAGACAACAAGGAAAGTATCTAAGGTGAACAACAAAATGGCCATAACCCACAATTATGCATTTAGTAAATGTGCCAGAGCCCACATCAGATACCAGGGACTCAATCCCTGAGCCACAAAGCTCAAATAAAAAAAAAAAACAGACTCGGCGCGAAAAGCATCAAACCGACAACATCAAATGGAGGGTCAGGTTCCCCTCCCTCCTGTGAGCTACTCTGCAGAGCCTAATGCATCCATTAGCCAGAAGCCAGATGCACTCACATACCAGTAGCTGTAGTTGCCAAAAGACTCCAACAGAAAATGTACAGCTCATGAATTTTAGATCAAAAATATAAGGCTAAACTGGAGGCAACATGTAAGTTCAGAGGCCGTCACATCTGCGGACCCATGGGTCCAACAGTCTCTGCTTTCTAATAAAAAGTAGTCAGAATGGAATAGTGAGTCCAAGATAGAATATAAGGAGAATGCATTTGAAGTTTTGCGCAAAGTTAGTCCCGTCAACAAATATTGGCTCATCTGCGAGGCAAAGTGGATGAGGCAAGATACCACCAACAGGAAGACAAAAAAACAAAGCTAAAGTTCTTAAGCTAACATGAAAGGTCTGAAAACTGATGGAGGGCACTCCACTAGATGGTCAGACAAACACATCTTTGCTTTCCTTTTTTCAAATTGAAGACAGAACTCCCTTCTTCACCCCCATAGCCAACAAAAGGACCAATTAAATGTATTTGTGCAGAGTGTAATACATCACTAGAGATATAATAATAAGTGCTTATGAAAACAGAGCTGTCGTTTTAAGAAGCTAGCTCATTTCTGCATTATTCGTCTCTGCTTCATGATGGTATGATGCTGTTTTTTAAGGGAGAATGTACGTAAGCAAAGAGACATTTCAGTCTGGATTTGATGTCTGTAATGCTAGTGATGGTTTATAAACGTTGTAAATAGCCTGAGAACCAGGCAGGAAGGAAGAGTGATTTTTTTCCTTTCTATAACTAAGGTAATGCTCACACGACTATTATGCACTATTTGCTATTTACTTTCATAACAGCTTCGATAAGTAGTAGAACATAGAATTAATAGAAATATTTAGTTGCTCATTCCTATGAATGCCCCCCCCCCTTTTTAACACATTTAAAACATATTTAAACCTGTTTTGCTTATAAGGGCATGTAATATTAAAAACTAAACATTAAGTAAGCATTTATCATGAGACTGTATCTAAAATATTTACATATGAATGGAAGCACATTTCTAACTGTTAATGCCCTAAATGTTTTATATATATGGAAATCTCTATATGTTGTCTTATATATTTTATCAAAAAGTATAGAAGTAAGTAATAAAAGACTTTAGGATTGCATTTGTTCAGTTGCTTATAAATTAAATAGTACTTAGTAACTAACTGTAAAGGCATACCTGTATTAAGTTGATTTTTTTTTCTTTTTGCTTGCTAATCTGAAATCACTGCTCATGTTTTAACATCATGTAAAAATATTTATGTTTATTTGCCTTCAGTTTTTTTTTTCTTTTGTTCAACAGTCTTCCAGTTGCTTACTTCTGAATTCCTTTTTGGTGTACTATTTGTCCACTCCATAGATTCTTCTTGTGTTAGTATGTTGTTGTTGGAGAGATATTTTATTACTGAATCCACTGTTTCAAAGATTTTTATTCCCTCTGGGACAAAGATTCTCAATCTTGCTGAAAACAAAATATGAGTTTTCATTTGTTTCTTCTTTAGGATTTTTATTATTGGTAGGAATTCCCTTCTTTTGGAAAACACTTTTACAGAATAATCATTGTCATATCTGATTAGAGCATCTTTATATTTGATGGGTGAATTTGCCCAGGCATGTCTTAGGATAAGGTCTTTGTCTTGGGTAGAAAAAAGTCTCACAATAATGGATCTTGGCTTATTTTTGATTGAAGAAGTAGCTCCATTGGCTGTTAAAGACCTGTGCGCACATTCTATGCCATATGAAAGGGCTTGAGGCAATTTCACTATATCTGGTATCCAAGTGGTAAAAAAGATTATTATGTTGTCCCCTTCTGTTTTCTCTGGTAAACCATATATCCAGATGTTGTTTCTTCTTGTTCAGTTTTCCATATCAAGTTTTTTCTATTAAATAAGTATTCTGCTTTAATAAGAATTCTGTTTGATGTTCCTCTGTTAATAATCTTGAGTCAATGTCATTTAATGACTGTTCCATAAGTGAAATTTGCCCTTTCTGTTGTGTAAACATTTCCTGAAGTTGTTCAAGTTGTTGTGAACATTTCTCCTTGAAAGTATTTATTTTGTTACCCATCTTTTCAATTTTGATTGTGAGTTCCTGAATATTAGAAATAAGTGAGTGCAGTTTTTTTTTTTTTTTGATGGTAGAGTCCTGAGCTGAATTCTTAAGGTGACTCATGATGTATAGCTGATTGTAGTGTTGTTTTTCCAGTGGTTAATCTGACAGGATATATCCAAAGATAGTCAATGCAATTTCTTCTGTAGATGCTCCTGGGTGATATAAAGATATTAGTAATAACATTTTCCTCAAATTGTTCTTTATTTCATAAATTTCCTGTCAGGAATAGTAGTGAGGTAAGAGAGCTGAGAGAAAGTGCTGTTACCAGATCAGCATCTTGGCCACGCCCCCAGGGTATCTTATTAATTGTTTTCCTGGTAGTTATGCTCAATTTATAAAGAAAAGTTGCATTGAACTTCATTCAAATATTCACTACTGTTATGTTCTAAAGTTTCACAATAAAGACATCTTATATTATTATATCATTTGTTCAAATGTGTTTTCTCACCACACTTGAAGCAAGTTTTTTTTTTCTTAGCCAGTAAAGGAACACTGGCCAATGTCTGTGCTAATATGAGTCATACTCAAAAGGTTGTTGTGTCTTTCGGCTTTTCCCGGTTAGGGGTCGCCACAGCGGAACTCCGTTCCGCTAATGATTGGCAGTAGATTTTAACGTGCTGGCTTGCTGGGCCTAACGCACAACCTAAACTTTATTGTCTTTTACCAATATGTTTACAAAAATGTGCCAATCATCCACTTACATCTCCATGTCATCGTATATAGATTCAGGTTAGACCATAACCATAATTTTTTTTGAGCTGTATACAAATGTCATTAATGTCTGCAGTATGTTAGAAACATCAACAATTTAATTTTTTCTTCGTTTCATAACTCATACAGCACTCTCAATTTTTATTTATTTATTTGTCTTTGTTCACTGAGAAAAGTCCGACAAGGTAAAGTCCATTTGCAGAAGAGTCCCAGGAAGAAAAGCTCCACATTTAACTTACATATGATGCACATTTATAATTGCAGTGTAAGACATATGTACATGAGCTTATTTACATAATTGTTAAATATTTCTTTCATGAACATAACATTTTAACATAAAAAACAAGACAGAAATTAACATATATTGGGTAATTATTAAATAGAAAAATAAAATACAATAATAGTTAATGTATTTCTGGCATGATGGCTACAGGGAAAAGTTCAAGCTGGGATATTTTTGAGATTAGTAATAAATAATTTCCAGACAGACAAGTAGTAATGTAGCTTAAAAACTGATGATAAGAGATATATGAAAGGAGAACTTAAGGAATGAACAGGAGAATAAATGGACAGAGGAGGAAATGTAGTTAGCTGTGGGATGTGACAGGAAAAGTAAGAGCTTAGGAAATAAGTGCAGTATGAGAAGGAGTGATATGGTACAAAAGATTGGGAAGAGAAGTCATTGTAAGAGTTGGAGAAAGGTAATCTGAGTAGACCTACTCAGGTGAGTAGGAAGAAGAGAGCCGTCATTAGCATATGTGCTGTTTAAGCAAAGTTTTAAAACTGTTTAAGTTTTCTGTTTTAACTGTGTGGAGAATTTATTCCAGAGTTTTGACACATAATGGAAATGTAAAGAGTCTCCAGTAGTGTTGAATGTCTTACTGATACATAGTAAGAGTTTATTGCTAGAGCAAAGGTCTCTAGTGGGTGAATAGTACAGTAGAGTATTTTGTAATGCTGGGCATTTGTCTGGAGAGTACAGTAGGTTGTGGGCAATGATTAGTGGTGTTAACTGGTCTGGGAGTTCAAGCCAGATTGACAAAGCAGTGGTGTGTTTTGTAAGGTTGGTTGCATATTTAGCTATTTTGTAATAGCAGGAGGCTAGGTTCATTTTGTATGTAGTGTTGATATTTGTAAGAATGGGGAAGCATGTAACAGAGAAGGAATGAGATATGTTGCTGCTAAGGTGATTCTTGCTTGATCTGTTAGGTAGTGTTTGGCCCTGTAGAGGAAGTCAAGTTTCTGGTGAGATTTTCTTGATGGAATAAAGTATGTGGTAATTAAATTTGAGGTTCATAGGTTCATAGGTTCATAGGAAGGTACTAGGCTATTGGCCCAAGGGCCTATGTAAGCCTAGCCAGCAAGGTTCCAAAGTTATTTTCCTGTGCCACTGTCCAGCAGAGACACAGAAGTGCCATGTAGAATGACTTCCTGACTACTGTGGCGATGTGACTATCAAAGTTGAGACTACTGTCCACCTGGGTCTCAAGGTCTCTTATCACGCATTCGGTGTTAAGTAGATTGCTGCCTATGTTGTAGTTCATGGGTACAGAGTTTTTACCAAAGGGGATGGCAGTGCACTTTTTGACATTGAGCTTGAGGCCATGGCTCTGACGCCAGGCATCTGTCTCAGTGAGGCCCTTCTGTAGGATATCCACATAATTTGGGGACTTGACTATGGCTCCTAGTTTACAGTCATCTGTGAACATCATTAGCCAGAGCCTTCTGTGTTAGCCTGTACTTCAGAGAAGTAGATACCAAACAGGAGAGGTCCCAGGACGGAACCCTGTGGTACTCCACTTGTCACTGCTTTGAGGTCAGATTTGGAGTTTGCAACTTTTACAATGTGGGTTCTGTCAGTGAGCCAGTTGGCAACCCATCTGTGATGTAGGGATTTATACCTAGTTTAGTGAGTTTAGCTATAATTCCAGAATGGGGGATGGTGTCGAACGCCTTGGCGAGGTCAAGATAGGCTGTGTGAACCACCTTACCCTCATCCACGGCTTTGGTGACTGCCTCAAAGAAGTCAGTCAGGTTCAGGAGGCATGATCTGACTTTCACAAACCCGAACTGGGTGAGATCCAGAGTTTGGAGGTTATCAATGTCTTTGTTTATGAGTTCCATGATGATACGTTCCATGGCCTTGCAGGCCAGGCTCATCACGGCTAATAGGTCGATAGTTCCCGGGATCAGTGGTGGCTCCCCTTTGTGGAGTGGGATAACTGTTGCTGTGCACCATTCAATGGGCACAAAGCCTGATGCAAGGCTATTATTGAACATGGTGCTTAAGTGGGGAGCCAGTTCGTTCTGAAGTTCATGTAAAATCAGCCTGGGATGTTGTCCGGTCCCATGGTTGCTGTGTTTTTGGCTTTAGAGAGTGCAGCTTTTACCTGTGCAGTTGTGATTACAGGGACTCTGCATTCTTCCTGTATAGATATGAGCCCTTTAGAGGGTGAGAGGGGGGTAAAGTTAGCACTAAACCGATCTTCCAGGATGTTGGCAATATCAGTTGGTTCTGTAATTTTCGTGCCTTTGTGCTGTAACTCAGAGCAGATCTGGGTGTTGCCATCTAGATTCTTGACATAGCTATAGAATGCTTTGTGGTTGTCCTTGGATTTAGTGGCGATTTTGTTTTCGTAGCTAGCTTTGGAGGATCTTATAAGGGATCTCAGCCTCTTACTGAGGCTGACCAGGGAGCTCCTCCACTCATGGGATATTACTCTCTTTTGCAACAGTTTCTTCCTTCTGTTGTACAGTTTGTTTATGGCAGGGGACCACCAGATTGGCTTCCTTTTTTTGGAGGATAACGTCTTGGTTATCATCTATTATGACTTTGAATAGTTTAGCTTGGCTTTTGGCTTCTATTTTTGTGTTATTATTTGAGGTAATGTGAAATGTGTGATTCTGGTTATGGTGTTGTTTTAGAATAAATAGCATAAGTTTTTTATTATTTATTTTTGGCATTAAAGTAGCAAGTTAGAATTTTTAGCCATATGTGAATGTCAGAGAAAGATTTTTGAGTGATTTCCTGTAATTTTTTATAGAGAGGACAGAGCAGATAAGGGTTGAATCAGTTGCATAATGTACAAGAGTGGCAAGTGTTGTAGTGGTATGAAGTTTATTTATGACAATATTAAATAGAAGGGGGCTGTGTATTCACTCTGAAAGGCTGAAAGGTTTTGTTGCCATTTAGTTGCCTGCTGACACTGCATAAATAACTGTGAAACCAGGAGAGGAAGGGATAAGTAAGACCTAGAGTTGCAAAATCAGTAAGGAGCTAGTGGTGGGACACTGTCAAATGTTTTGGAAAGGTCAAGGAAAAGTGAAGAAACAAGGTTGCCCTCATTTATGTATTGGTTTACCAGCATGGTGAAGTTGAGGAGGACAGTAGTAGTACTGTAGTTGGGCCTGAAACCGTGCTGGGTGATGGATAAGAGGTTGTATTTGGATATTTGTTTCATATGCTGCAAGTGAATATATTTCTCAAGGATTTTTGAGAGGGTGATAGGATAGCAATAGTCTATAGTCTGTTAATTCTATTGAAGTACCTCCTTTGTAAAGATGTATTATAATGGATTTTTTCCAGATGGATGGGACATCATTTTCAGTTATTGACCGGTTGATCAGAATGGAGACAGGGAAGGGAAGTGCTTCTGCACCTATTTTGAAGAATTTAGTGGGAAGCTTATCAGCATCTGAGGTTGTTGCTTTTAATTGGCTAGGCATTTTTTTACAGTTGATGTTGGGACTGGTTGAAAACTGAAAGACAGTGTATTGCTTTCAAGAATAGATGGAAGCTGGAAGGGTGAAGTCAGGTGGTCATCGATTAATGATAGAACTGATTGGATAAAATGAATGTTGAAGTGAATGGCAATGGACACTGTTTGAAGTAGAAGGGCAGGGTGTAATGGTATGGCCAGGGTCTAATAGTTTTTTAGAGAGGACCACAAAGCTTGGGGTTAGTTTGGTGCTTTGGTTGGAGATTACTGCAGTATGATTTCTTGTCAGATTTAACAAGGCTCTTGGTACTGTTTCTGATATATATAAAATGTTGGTGAGCATGTTGTGTTTTATCCATATAACATTCTTTCCATGTTTTAGCTCTTTGTAGCATGAGCTGTTGGGTCTCTTTTATAAGCCGTGGTACTATGTTAGTTTTTACCCTTCTTGTCCTAACTGGTGCTGAATCATTTAGCACTACCATCTCCTCCATAGCATAAGCTTCTAAACTGGAAGTAGCAAAACTGCAACCTTCAAAAGAGTTTCCCTATCCCCAAAAGAGTAGGGGAACTATCCAGTTGAATGGGACAAATGTCCTTCTGTCTGTATAAATCTAACTGTGATCTTCTCTGAAGACAACCCATATGCATAGTGAGACCAACACAATTAAAAAAGGAAAGAAAGAAGGAATATTGTTGCTATAGACATAGTACATGGAAAAGATGTGTAAGTCAGTTAAAAGTGTACATCTTTGAGATGGTCTATGCCTACTTGCTAGACTATGGAGTTGTTAAGAACCATCTGATGCACAATATTTTACCATAGAACTGACCTTCAATGTCCGCCATTTAGAAAGAATAAACTGGAGCCTAACTCCAAAATGGATGTATGACTACACACGTAATTAGAGAAGGATGGATGACGAGTGTCACTGTCAGCAGAAAAGGACAACACATCTCTGTATCATAAGAAGGATGACGGGTCACATTACAGAATGCTGAAAGATGAATGATCAGATACTTAGTGATCAGGATGCTGGTGCCACAGTGATCCTGACTGAAGACATCCCTGAAGGACCTAGTGGGACATCATAGATGCTATCATCCACCCTGAAGAAGGCACCTTTCAGTGGTTGAATGCAGAAAGGAGGAGGGAGTATTTGCTTAATTAACTGAAAGGCTACAAGTGCTAAGATGGAAGTCAATTGTTTAGCCAACTACAACATAGTAGAAATGGTTTGGCTGATGGAAACAGTTGACAAAACAATTCACTGAAGGGGTACTTCCCCATCCCATAAGTTGCATTGATCTTGCAGCTGAATATTGCAGTTGGATGGTGAAAGCAATTCAACCCTCCATGGAGTTATGGCCCCAGTAAAACACTAATATACAGTTTCTTGTTCCATTCCATTTGAATGCAGTATTCACACTGCATTTTTAGACTGGGAGCTATGTTTGATCTGGTTGGATTAATGACTCAGAAAACAACATCATCATTAATCAAAGTACAACTAAGAAAAATCTGAAAGTTATGCAAGAGTATTTTCAGAAACCAAAAGTAATATTTATGCATATATATTGGTGATTCCTGGCATACAGTGACATTGGTTTAGAAACAATAAATAATAACAGCTCTAGCTAGACAATTTGTTTAAAAAAGGAAGTAAATTGAAATGTGTAGTATTAAATAATGGCCTACATTTTATGTTCATGTTGTTTTCCTTCCATATGTTTAAAAAGGAGTGGGGAAGGAATGTGGCATATGACCTAGTAATGTTTATGCAGATGTGTATGCAAGTATTGTCTGGGTGCATCCCTTGTGAAGCAGCTCCATAAAGCAAATTATATTACAGATCTGGAGTCTTAGTATTTTAAATGTTTAGCTGTATGCAATGTATGTGGGCAAATATACATCAGTATTGACCATTCTATAATTGATTCCTTATATTTCTTTATTTTTGCTTACCAGTTTTATCACTTTGGTTTTGCCCAACTGTACATACTTAAGGCATATATATTTTTTCTCATATATTAGTGCCTCTGATTCCCCAGGAAATGTTTCTGTTGTTTCACTTCTTGCTTTACAGCACCATTGTCATTAGCTAGCAGCATGGTGTCATCCATGTGTGTTATATCTTTTTTTTTACATTAAGCATTCATCATCCCTTTGACTCCTTCTTCTCCGTACACTTCCAGTAAACATTGTGTAACACCATGCCTTTAAATCTCTTAGCAGAAGAATTCTGGAAAAAGTAAAAAATAATGGGGGATTAAGGTTCAAAATCAGAGACAGAATTCACTCTTATAAACTTAGAAATTGCTAAAATAACAGGAGCTGCATCAGCATGCATTTTCCTAAGGATATGAAGTCTGAAACTCAAATTTCTCTTATTATTTACTGACTTCAGTTCTCAGTGATTTGTAAGGAAAACCACATATTTTATGTGAAACAGACCAAAAAATATGACATAAAAATTTGGATATTCTGCAGAAATCTAGACAGCTGAAAGGTACATGTAAAAGAACTAGGTAAGATTCTATGGTTATTCTTGAAATGATCCCTTTAACCTTTTCATCTGTTCTCCTTTATTGCTCTAATGGAAGCTCTGTTGATAAAGTGCAGTTGTTTAAAAATCTTTCCATAAAGGTAGTTGTCCTTGCCTTTACCACTGCAGTATTCCTTACTAATTGGATTCCCTGCCATGAATCTCTCTGTCCGGCCAGTTTACAAAAGATTACCGTTGCTTTAAGGTACGCTAAACATAACCTGCTTACTCCTTGCATAAAGTAGGGCATAAAATTGATGTTCAAGCATACCATCTTCAGAACAGATTGCCCCAGTAGGAAAAGCAGTCCAAGGAAAACCAAGGAGAATCTGCACAGCCAGGAAGGGAAAAAGACCAAGGGGGTGGAAGGAGGGAGTAAATACTGCAGCGGTTAATGGAAGGGCATCTACCATTATGGTAAGATTTTACACAACTGTACTATGTCCTTACAGTCACTGCTGCAGTATTTCTTACTAATGGGAGAGTGCAAAAGCTCAAGAAGAAATGTGGGGGGAGGAAGCAGCAGACCCTCCAAGAAGCCACGAAGAATGGCAGTAGCAAAACCAGCTCTAGCCATGGAGAGACCATCCAACTGGTAATGTTTGGTAAAGGGATGCACAGAAGTCCAGGAAGTAGCTTCAAGAATAGAATTAGCATCTAAGCCTTTGAAAAAAGCACCAGAAGAAGCCACAGCTCTAGTGGAAGGAGCCTTTATAGAAGAAGGAAGGCTCTTACCATGAAAAGTGCAACAAAAGGAAATGGCCTTTGAAATCCAAGTGGAAATAGTTTGCTTGTAAATAGCCAAACCTAAAGACCTAGGATGAAAGGAAGCAAATAACTGGTTAGACTTCCCAATAGCTTTAGTTTTATCCAAATAAAATCTGAGCTGTCTATGCACATCTAAGGTATGTAGCACCCTCTCACTGTCAGATTGCGAAGAGGGAAAAAAGGTAGGCAAAGTAATAGACTGATTAAGTGACAACTCATTAACCACCTTGGGCATAAAAGAAGGATTAGTATGCAAGGACACCCTGTCCTCATGAAATATCAAAAAAGGTGGACAATCCATAAGGGCTTGCAACTCAGACATCCGTCTGGCAGAAGTAAGAGCTAACAAAAGAACTGTCTTCCAAGAAGAATGTTGCAAGGAAGCTGAAACAGCAGGCTCAAAAGGAGCCTGAGTCAATTTTTCCAGAACAAAATTAAGACCCCAGGGTGGAGGAACAGACTTCCTGGTAGGTCTAATATTAAGGACAACTTTAAGAAACTGCTTAGCCTCAAATCTAGAAGCTAACGGGAGAGTTAAAGGCAGACAAACAGAAAGAGCTGATAAGTGGGCCTTAATAGAAGAATAGGCCAAACCAGCATCGAGTAACCCACACAAATAAGAAAGAACCAAAGGAAGAGCAGGAACTGAAACCCCTTGAGGAGGCCGCAACGATAGTAAAGCATTAAATAACCCTTCAGTAAAGGCCTGATACTCACTTTGTGGATCTCTAGGAGCAGAAGAGACAAGGTTAGTTTTCTGTTTCTTCTTCAAAGGGACAGCTGCCTGGAAACCTGAGAAGGCCCAGACTCAGGACAGCATTCCACACCTGCAGTAGGAACCTCTTCCCAAAAGAGAAACTGCATAACCCCATTAGACCACTTGGAAACAGTCAATCGTGGTTCCCTCTGAATACCCAAAATGGACGCCTGCAAAACCTCGTCGGATGTCCTGCCTGACAGATCCTCACTGGCCTCCAACCCAGACATTGTAGAAGAATCTGACAAAACAACTGGGTGAGCCTCTGGGTGCATAATAACCTCAAGAGAAACACCCGGCAGAGGCTGGACAGCAGAAGATTCCAGTCTTACCTTATGCACCTTCTTCTTCCTAGACGGCTGACCCTCGGAGCAGGAAGTTCCATCCATAGTACCCACAGCAAAAAGCTTAAGTCACTGGTTCTTAAGCTACAAGGAAAGGGGAAAAAGTCTACTATGAAGGGGTTTTGGGGACAAACGCCTGACAAATTGAACAAGACGTATGGTCGTGAGCAGCACCAAGGCAAAAAAGACACTTATCGTGACAGTCTTTATGGGGAATCAGTCTCCCACACTGGCATTTACCCTTCCTGGATGACATTAACTCCAAACAGCATTAAACAAACAGAAAAAGTAACCAAAACCCAACTGGGTACTTATCTGCAACTGTGAGGACTCCACCAAACAGGAGTAAGCACAGAAAAGCCAATAAACAGAAAAATGGCAAAAAAATGGATGTATGCAACAGGCCGGTGGTTAAAACAGCATTCAGACTGGCAGCAAAAAAGTTCTGAGGATGGTACACCTGATTGTCACCTTTATGCCCTACCTTATGCAAGGTGTAAGCAGGCGATGTTCAGTGTACCTTAAAGCAACGTTAAACTTTTGTAAACTTGACGGACGGAGGGCTTCATGGCAGGGAATCTTATCAGTAAGGAATACTGCAGTGGTGAATGTAAGGACATCAGAACTAACTGTACTGCCAGCACTAAGCCACAAACATTGCTTCATCATGGTGCTCATAGAAAGCATTTTCTAGAAGTCAGTGTAAAGGATAGCACTCTGAGCTGTTAGCAAGCTGCTTCTTGTAGCCATGGGTACAGGATTTGATTTATGTCACCCTATTTACATACTGTGTAAATCTGAGCAAGTCACTTAATCAGATATTGCTTCTAGGTCATTCGTGAAAAGGAACACGTGTGCCCTATGGACTAATTTGGTTAGCAACTGTACTAACATAAAAAAAGTTATTGTCAAGATACTCAATTCTGCTTCTTCTGTGGTTACACTGAAAACAAAAGTATCTGGAGAGCCGGCTGTAATGTAATATGTACAAGCAGTTTAAGGAGATTTTTGGAATCACCTAATTAAATGCTTGGAGAGAAACCATCTTAATTTGGCAGCAAAAAGGTACTGGTGGGTTGGAGTGGTGATAATTTACTGAGAACAAATAGAGAAAAAAATGGTTTCACAGACTGGGTTGAAATGCAGAGAGACTATAGCCTTCTCATTATTTGGGATTGAAGAAAGATGCTAAGAGAAAATTCAATGAATGAAGAGAAATAGATAGAAACCAAGAGTAGTGTTGTTGCTTATTGAATCTGTTTGTTACCTTGGTTTTAATAAAGTTTATGTGCATGTGAAAAAAATGCTCTCCCATGCTGCCTGTAGGAAGTCTGCCCCCAGCATTATTGGTCTGAGCTCCCTGCAACCACAACTTGGAAAACATAGTACACATAGACATGTATTCTAAACTGTATATGGTTCATCCATCTGATGCCCATTCCATCAAGCATTTATATGCTGGTATAAGTACTTTTTAATGTAGTTCTTTTCTTTGTTTTATGTGCTCAATGTTTTGAGTTATTTTATTTAATTAATTTCATTATTTAAAGTTAATTGGTTTGCTAAATGCTAGAAATACTATACCCAATCGTGAAATGCAGAAAACAGACTCAAATTTAATATCTTGCTGTGCACATATATATAATGCAATATAGTATAATATAATATAATAACATATACTATACTATAATATAATATAATATAATAAAATATAATATAATAGTCAGTCAGAATTGTTTTCATTTGGAGCAAATCAGTAGCTGGAAAGACTACCCATCTTCATTCATTACTCAGCATTGTGCAAATGATGGATTTTACAAGTCAGCATCAGACTTTTTTCACCCACTAGCTACATTATCAGGAAAATAACAGAATGGACATGCATATCAGAGCAAAACTACATTTGCTTATTAGTCCGTGGCTGTCACCTGCTACTGAGCTTAGCTGATGATGTATCAGTTATGAACTAGCCCTAGGCTTCATTAATAAGAGTGTGTACTTTGTGCTAAGCCTACAGAATTTAAGAGTGGTAGTGAGATGAGCAGCAGTGGTCACTGAATATGCCTGCTGCTAAACAGGCTTACACATTTATTAGCACTTTTTTTGTTGTGGCCAGCAGAAGTGTTAACAGCCACAAAAAGGTGTACTGATGCTCCAGCACACAATGTAAATAGATGTTGCTGTTGCCTGTATTCAAACCTGGTGAGTGAGCTTGCATAGACAGCTAATAGAAAGCAAGGACAATTTTAGTGAAACAATTAAGATGCAGGGGAAGTTAAACATGGAAACTGCACTCAAATAATGGGATTAGTGCAGAAATAGGAGGGGAAGTAAAATGTACTCAGATGATTAAAATGTGATTATTTCAGAGACAGCATTTTAACATAAATAGCATATCAAACAACATAATGCAATATGCATTTCTGTTATTTTCCTTTCCTGTAGCTGTAGCTAGTGGGTGAAAAACTATATTATAATATATATATCATATCTAATCTATTTTCATTTACCTGTATTGTATTTTTTTTTTTTTTTGAATGCTTGCATATTGATAATGTTCTATCTTTCTTTTTTTTTTTTTTTTTTTTAGTAATAATCTTATAACCTAATATTTAATTTTTTTTTTTTTTCTCCCAGGACTCCATTGAAAACGGGTTCTTTTTGGCCCAATGGACTATCCTGGTAACCCAACTGCAAATAAATAAATAAATAAATAAAATAATTTTATAGTGATTTAAAAATTAATTCTGTTCACTTTAGTGACAAATGTACATAAATAAAAACATACATAATGACAAAGGATGTGAGAGGGACTCAAAGCAGCAGTGTAACAAATGATAGTGAATGCGATATAAATGTTAATAAAATGTTGAGTTGAGATAACAGTTAACAAGGACAGTAGATACATTAGGGGATATTTGCATATACTGCAGTTTTGCATTTAAGATGTGCATACAGGAATTTTTTGTGTTAACTGATAGTACTGCTGTATTCTACACTTCATCGTGTATAAACATGAATAAACAAACCCTACAGCTATTGTATCATGTACATCAGAAAGGGAAATATCTTTGCCATTTGCTGTCACTTGCAACCATAGAGAGGAGGCTATTTTACCTTATAACATGTATGAACCAAGCATGTGTTTTATATTAATGTAAATGCTAAAAAGTAATATAACAGTCAAAATATGTACATTTACAGTTGCCACTTTACATGTTCATTGGCACGATCAGTAATATTTGTGTTACTCATGATTGTACTAAGAATGCTTATCTAAAGTTGTGGCAGGTGTATTGAAGTACTCTGGTAGTGGAATGTATACAGTGGGGGAGATCAAAGGTAATAAATTACATCCACATAACTGATGTCAGAACACACAAATAGATTAAAGAATTGTAAGGCTGTCATTGCCATATGTGTATCCGGAAACAATAGTGACAGTATTATGGCAGTGTACACACCTGTGGCAATGTAGACATAATGAGAAGACCTGGCACCTGGGCATCATAACAATAATGTTATTAAGTGATGAAAAATGCCTTTGTTAAGCAACTTCCATGTCATGAATGTTAGAAAGTTAGTGACTGTGCATGCATGCTGCGTATGTATGTATGTATGTATGTAGTAAACTGCACTATGACCCAGCACATAGCACAGATGTATCACATTGACCAGGATATAAACAGAATAACAATCTGACATGCATATTTCCATTTCAATTACCATAGCAGATGTGACATATATACATTCAAAATGAGTCATGCTTAGATGCCATATGTGAATATGTACATAAGTCAAGTGTTGTTGATCCACTGACAAAAGGATTGTGTTTCTGAATGCTGTTATGTATTATCAATTTATATAGGCTGTTGTTTTGTGTGTATCATAAATGGATAGCTAGCCCAGACAGGACATGGGAGGAATAAACATGCATGTCAGTATTATGCAAATGATGCATGAGATAATGGACAAATGTAGCAAATGTCAGGTTATCATTATTTGTAACTATGATGCATTCTTGTTACTGTAATCCATGATATGATGTGTATCATACCTGGTGTAAGTGCCATACCTGACATGCTGACTTGAATAAGTGTATTAAAGAACAGATGCGAATGCAGTATATTACAATGTATATCTAGTCCTGAAGTGAGCCTTGTTAAAAACAAAAATAATATATTTATGACACAACAATAATATACAATATACCCAGGTTAAGCATCAATGTGTATTAGTAATTCACCCGTAGTATATTTAATTGCATATACAGTAAATGTACACTGGCCTGTGATAAGTCGTGTTATCCAATACCAGTAGGTCTCTAACTCCATTGTGCAGATGCCAGCAAATCCCACAACCCAGAGGCTAATTCAATTAAGTACAGTAAGGCGACCTGTTCGATTCTCAGCTAAAGCATCTTCTGTGTTGGAGACATGCGTGAATGGGCATACCTTCGTTGAAGGTTGTGCATCAGGGCTGGCAACTCGGTACATAAAAATCTACTGCCAATCATTAGCGGACCGGAGTTCCGCTGTGGCGACCCCTAACCGGGAAAAGCCAAATGATACAACAACATTGACAAAGAATGACAAATGACAACAAATATCTCATGACATTCATTACTTAAAGGTCTCTTTGTTAAAAAGCATGTATCTACTACGTCATTATACTGGGCATGCTCAGAAGGAATTACAACAAACACTACCCTAACAACATGTAAACAAGTCAAACACAGTCTCATAACATAGGCCCACTCAAATTTTCTGATGATCTTGCAGCATGCCATACAGTAAGAAATGTTTTATAAGCCCTCATGTCCCATAAAGCTCTACATTATGAAGAAAAGACTTACAGTAATATATAAATGTTTGGATGAAGACAGTGCATTTTTATTTTGAAAATACGTAATACCTGTGAGTAATCACTGACATACTCAACATCTGCATCTTGCCAGACTAGAACGCATGCCAGGACAGATATCAGTGAGCAGAGTATCAACCACTGATGACACAGAAATAAGCATACCGGTTGTGTTACAAGGAATACAGTTGAAGAGCTTACATCACTATCTTATTGTAATGGGCATAGCTCCCATAATGTGGATTGTGAGACTTAAAAAATGTGTCTCTTTTACTTTGCCCCATCTGCATTCCTTGCCTAAACCATTACTGTCTTTCATAAATGTCTGACAGATGGACATTAACAGATTCAAACCCCTGCCAATCATGCTACACACTCTACAGACTGTGTATTGACTGCATCTACCATAGGAAATAGTGAAAGTTGTCACAAATAACACAAATCAAGATATGAAGTAAGAAAGGGCTTTTGATGTTAATTCATCCAATACAAATTTGTCTGAGTAATGAAAAGGAGGTACTTATGTTAATGTGCACACAACTCTGAACAGTCCACTATCAATGTTGGTTGGCCAAGCCCCTAAAGTCTGTCCACATTGTTTTGTACACATACAGTCCCAGATTCAAACCACAGTCTGGATGTATGGATGTGCTATACAAGGCTGTATTAACTGCATGTGTCACAGGAACACTAACACCACAGGAATTACAGAACAACTATCTGACTGCAAAGAAATCCCCAATGTGTCAAAAGTTATTTGTCCAACATGAAAATGGATGGAAATAACTTGATGTAGTTTTGCTTGTGTCACATCAGTACTAGGGTTGCCACCTTTCGTCATGGCTAAAACCGGAGTAAAGCCACACACTCTGCGTCACCAGTAACCCCGCCTGTCCCACCCCTCTCCCGCCCACACTCTGCCCATTTTGTGACATAACGATGATATCACCTGGCATGGAACGCCCTCTTTTTCCATTCCTGCTACCTGCTTTTGGCTGATTTACTATGCTTTTCTGTAAAAAAACATAGTAAATCAGTCGATTTACAAATTCCTGTAGTCTGTTTCCTTTTTGAAACAGAATACCGGAGTTTGTACAGTGTTTTCTGGACTATCGGAGAATCAGTTTGATTTCCAGATAGTCCTGAAAAAAAATGGCGGGGTGGTAACCCCAATCAGTACACTGGCATAATGATGTCCTTTGCTGGAATTGAACAGCCACTTATGTAAGTCCACAAGCTAATGAAATGTTTATTAACCATGTAGGCCACAGGCAAAATTTTGACACAACTGTGACACACCAACCTATGTAAAGTTATGACAACATATTGTTGTGTTGCAAAAAATTTGCTTGATGTACATGTGATGAGTGACATCTCTTCCACTGTAAATGTATACATGACAACTGTGATGGATGTCATTCATGCATAGCACTATACTGACACACACTGATAATGTTCAGTCACTGTGGGGTTTGAGCACCTACCTATGTGACCACATAAGCTACACGATATTGTGTAGACCGTATGCACAACATAGACACAGACACACAGACGTCTTACTACAATTGTGAGATACTATGTATTTGAAGGTATCTTACTGATGCAAGGCATATGTGCCTGTAATTGGGGTAAATAGTAGTGTGATCTGTCTTGTCTCCTTATCACAAAATACTGCATGATGCTAAGAATACATGTTGCATAATACATTCATCACTGTAATAGTAGAAGCAGAATCATGTGCGATGCATAGATTACCACAGATTCAAACTCATGTCTCACTAAGATGACAAGCTACAGAACACTGTATTATTTCCTCATACCACAGGGGAAAGCTTACTCTGAGGTTTAGAAATGGCACATTTCAAAGAACTGTGTCAGCAGTGTTCAACAAGGGTGTAACTGTGCTAAAATGCACAGAAACTATTGAATGAGAACTCTCCAGCTATACATGTCTACACCAGATATTTGGTTGTCAACATTGCTACCTATATGTACATTCACAGTTATACTGAAATAACCAAGTTTAAGGAGTAATATCTGATTTTGAACAGGGCACCTGTCGAAGCTCACAAGCTAGAAAACATTGTATTAATCAGAAGAGCAGCATAAGACATTTTACAGCTGTGACAGTACACATTTTAATGGACGACATCACCATGGTTTTAATAGGGTGATATGTCTGCTAAAAGGAAATGAAAATGCTGGAAGAGCCTACTAATGCTGTGCATCTATTTATTTTATTTGTCCTTTGATAACCAGGAAAGTCCTACTGAGCCCATGGCCCATTTTCAGTGGAGGTCAGTGGAGAAAAGCTCCACAACAGATTCAAAAACTTTTGAGCAGTTGAGTAATACAGAAGGGGAGGAAGCCCCTCAACAAATTAAATATTTTACAATGAATTGGGAGATAAAAGCTTCACAAAAACACACATAAAGCATTTTACAGTAGATGATAAGTAATTATATAGAAGGGGAGAAAATCTCCACAGCAGATAAACACACAAACTAAAATACATTTGCAGAAATATTAAGAATACAATACGTACTGCAAGTAGCAATACACACTGCAGAAGTGACAAGCCTAAGTCAAGCAAACTAATACATATTTCTTCAAAAGAACACATCATATCTCTAGTTGAAGCCATTTCTACAGATCATGAGAGAGAAGCACACACACACACATACGCGCGCACACACACACACACACACACACACACACACACACACACACACACACACACACACACACACACACACACACTGCTGGATTTGAACCGCCTACCTATCTAGTTGTACAGTCTAAAGAACACTGTGTCAAATTCAAGTGCCACAGGAGAAGTCTGACCTTTAAGGGGAGAGTGTAGACTTTTTACAGGGTGACCTTATCAGTGTATTGCAGAGAATGCAGAGAAGATGTTTGTGGTAAAAGTGGGATAAAGTGCAGAGGGAACTGTCTCTTATGTTAAAGTTTTCTCCGGAGTGGAAGTGGATACAGCACATCTGTTATCAAAGCTTTATTCACCTGACACTAGAACCACACACACACATGCACACACACAAATTCACCACTGTCAGATTTGAATAACCTACCTAACTAGTTACATAATGTAGAGAACACAGTATGAATTGCAAGTGCCACGGTAAATGTCTGAACTTAAAGGTGTGGAAATGCACATTTGTATTAAGATGTCAGTGTTTTGAAGATCACCTAGTGTGCATCACAGGTTTTGTGGCAAATGCATGTGTATGTGCAGGCTGACAAAACAACAATGTGCTTGTCCCAATACATACTGTTCTGACAACATTTCTATACTGTCATTCATGTACACTGTGTTACTGTGAGCGGCGTGTACCTGTTTCACAGTATGGTGTTTTGATGACAGTCACACTTGTAAAATAGCTCTTTAACAAGCAAGCATTCAAGACAGTTCATCCTGGGATGACTGTATGCAAATAATAATTTTTTGTGTCATTGTCAGTTGTATTGGCTCATGCTTGGACAGTATGTATTGACAATACAAAGAGACATTTCAAAAATATGACAGTGCACTGCTAAATAACACTGATGGAGTATGTGTGATAAGGGTACACACCATTGTATCAATGTTACAAGTGTGCAGACATATCTTAACAGACTGAATTAAGAGTCAATATTACTCTAAAATCCAGATACCTTGGTTACAACATTCCATTAACACATACAGACGTTGCTAAACCCACTCCCATACTTCTTTGTAGTAATTATTATTTTTTTAATTTTCTCCCTGAACCAAATGGCTGGCCAGCTCATTTGCTTGGCTGATGGCAATGTATTAGCACATGGGTAATCATATCTAGAGGTGTTGAACTTAGGATTTGAATTAGCAGCAATCTGAGGTGCTCCATGCCACCCTTCATGTAAAGAAGCATTATAGACATACAGCCATGTCTGAATTGAATGGAATACAGAATAGATATGTGTTATGGTCATGTTTCACGTGTCATGATTTACACATTTGTCATGACAGTTGCAGTGTTTCACTTCTTATATGTAAGATACATGTGTATATTGACAGAGTCCTCAAATATGGTAACTGCTCATTTATTTGTGGCATGTTGCAATTGTTATTTTGAAATTGTGTGTTTATGTGACCTAATTAAGTTCTGCAGTCAATACATCTATAACAGACAGGTATGTGTCATAAATTTTTTACTTCTGAACATGAACGTAAATGCCACTTCTTCAGTCCTATCACCTTGTGTGTATATCAGCAATATGTTCACATGTGACTATTGTGGTGTGGTTTTAAACAATAAAAATTGATTGTACCTTGTGTTGCAACTATTTCTGGGAAGATATGAGCATTTTTATGAATGATTATGAAACTCATGAGGGACCAGGCATGTTATTGCTTTGGAAACATGTATTATGGAAACAGTATTCAAGCAAGGAGGTTTATTTGATGAGACAGAAGGGGTGGGATGAGGGAGAGATTTGAAGACAGCAATACAGATACAGACATACAAAGATAGTGGTAAATGAGTCATTTCTGCACATCTTAGTAGTGTGTTATCATGCATTTTTTGACTTATATAATTTTACAAAATCAAATGTATGTTTTTTCCTAATGCCTCTAATTGCCAATGATTCTCAAGAAATTCTTAAGAGTAGGGATGAGAACAACAAATATTAAGATGCAAAAATGTGGACATCCTTTGAAACTTTGTGCACTTCAGATGTACTGCTGTGTACAATGAACTGTTTCCAATGTGGCTGAAGAGTGGAAACGTGATAATGGTATAAGAAGGATAGCATTGCTTGACAACATATGTACCACACACTTACACACATATTTTTAAAATGTGAAAACATAAAATAAATGTATGACATACATCTGGATTCAAACCCTTGACAGTATGAAATAAAAGTGTACAGAAAGGAGGATCATCTCAGCTCAAGACATGGATCATCTCAGCTCAAGACATAGGAACTCATAAATTATTAAGTTTAACTGACACATTTGAAGGGAAACTGAGAACAGAGTGAAGCAAAGGAAAATGTAGACATCAGCCCCCATCTCAGTAAGGAGAGCTATAACATCCCATAAGGTGTATATGACATCTAGCAGCCTAATACATATGCTATACTAACTTTCTCACAATAGAACTTTTAGTATATATTTCTATGGTGCAGTATGGCTAAGCACATTTGCATGATGTCATTAATGCAAGTGTGGCTGAAATTAAAATCTTCAGCTTTTGCCATAAGACATGAAATGACATTTACTGTCACTCAATATTGGTGCACAATGCCAGGTTCCATGCAAAAGCTGATGATACTAAATGGAGAAGAGTGATTGGGAGACAGGGATAGAGGCAGAGGAATAGATTTCCTTATGGTCCATTTCTGCACATATATGTGTTGTGTTACTCTTTTGTTTGTCATAATTATTTGGTTGTGATCTGTACAAGACTGTGTTCCTGATAAGGTACAAGCAGATTAATACAGCAGCAGAATAATGGTAGGTCAATAAAATGTGCACCCAGCACTTACACACAAAGGAGTTAAACAGTAACACTTTGATATATGTCTGGAGTTGAACCTTGACAGTCTTCAATAACAGCTCTACAGACCTAAGCATTGTCTGGCCACACCACAAAGGAACTCCTACTTCTCAAAGTTCAAATGTCATAACAGATTAGAATGTATTAGTCTTCATTGCACTCATGAGAATTGTAAAATCCCATAACATGTACATTACATCCAGTAGCATAATAAATATGTAACAGTGAAAAGTGAAGGTACAAAGAGGGAACAGATAAAGAGACAGAAACAGGGACAGAGACAGACAAATCATTTTTTAGTTTTCTAGGCCATTACTGAACATCTGTGTAGAGTGTTACTGTTATGTTTTTTTCTGAATAAGTAACCTGTTATGCTATGAACAATCAAGGTTTTGAATAGGGAGCAAGCAGGAGTTGAAAAGTAGAAACATGATTAAGACATAAGAAGGATAATGATAGGTTAATAAGATATGTAGACAACACTTACGCACATAATAGTAATAAAAATAAAACATTAAATAAGACTTTCTTGTACCTATGGATTTAAACCCTTAACACAAGCCAAAAGCATTTTACAGACATGTGAATTATTGTCAACATACCACACAGGAAATGTTACTTCACAGCCTTAATTTTACTGGTTTTAAGGGACAGTCACAAAATAATGAACCAAGGAAAAATGTAGGCATCAAGCCTTATCACAGTAATGGCAATTTTAACTATGTAAGGTGTGCATTACATCCAGCAGCATAATAAATGATCCAGTGCAGAAGAGAGATGTGGTATCTTAAGGTGTTATGTGTCATGATTTACACATTTGTCATGAAGCCAGGAATTTTTGGGCAGCATGCTTCTGAACTATATTTTAAATTGGAACATATTATATGGTGTACATTCAACTTTACAGCTTGTTCAAGAGGAGATATTAACTGCTTCCTCATACTGCTATGAGCCTGTCTGTACATAGCGCAGCAAGGGTAATCACTGTAGTGCAAGTGGCACCAGAGTAATATGGCTGAAGGCAAAAGTTCACAAGATTTTGTCATAAGTTGTGAGTTGCCATTTTCCCTAAGTTACAAGTGCTGCTCAGTTCCAGGCACCATGCAAATGCTGAGGAGACAGACTGATGACAAAGAAGGAGGGGAGAGACATAGAGAGAGATAGATGGAGGCAGGAAGCAAGTAGATTATCACAGAAGCAGGCTAATGGTGGCTCAATATAATATGTAGGCTACAGCTACACATAAATAGTATTATAAAGACAGTCAGTAAGAGATTGACATAGTTCTGGATTAGAACCCTTGGAAACTATGTAAACATCAATCTTTATATCTGAGCATTATCCCAGATCAACAAAATGGAACTCCTTATTCACAAAATTAAAAATCACACAATTAAAGTGAGAGTTGCAACTTATTGAAGCAAAGGAGTATGTAAGCATTATTAAGCTGTCATGCTGTGTACAATAAAGTATTTGCTATGTGGAGCAAGAAGAGGTAGGAAAGTAGAAACAAGAGTAAGTCATGAGCAGGATAAGGGTAGTTTAATAGGTCTCCCTGCTGCGGATGCATTTTTTTTTGGAAAAGCTTTATGGATGCATTATAAAAATGCTGTGCTATATTATTTCTAGTCATGACAGAGTTATGAAATGTATGATAGGAATACAAAGAGACATGAAAATATTTTGCATAAGTTTGGACCTGAACTTTTGACACTATGCAAAAACATAATCCTACAGACATATGAATCATCTCAACACATTACACAGGAACTCCTAATTCATTACAGCCAGCAACCTAATAAGTGTTAGAATAACTGTTTCAAAATATTACACCTACTCTGTATTCCTATAGAGCTATGGGTTTAAGCACATTTGCACAAAGATAACTGAACTAAAGCAGGAAATGGCAAAAACTCACTAGTTTTTGCCATAGGATATGAAGCACCATTCCACTATCACTCAGCACTGGTATATGATGTCAAGCTTTGCGCAAAGTCTGAGAACAAAGTGTGAAGGCTTTTTGATCTGCCATTTCTGGCCATGTGTGTTGTGTGTTGTGTGTGATTCTATTTCTTGACCAGATTAAATGTATGAAAAGGGGGTTGTTAGGACAGTGATGAAAATGGGGAGCAAGCAAATGGGATGGACACAGGGGAAAGAATACGGGAATTTGGAGGAAGGTGGTAGCAGAGCACCATAGTTATCCACTTCTTCATAATATATATGTGAACTGTACACATAATTTAATGATTTTGGAGAGTCACCACACCAGATATGGGTGGCAACAAAATAATGTTGTTTAGCCAATTGGATTAAATCAACTATGTCAAGATGACTTATAGGCAAAGTGGAGAGCTATGTATGGGGTATAATTATGTGTGGGCCAAGTGCCCATTTTTCATTTTTTTTTTTTTTTTGAGAAAGAGGATTGTTGGGGACGGTGCTTGGGAAGAAAGGGGGTCAGAAGTAACCATATGAAATGTTGGAACCCACTAGAGCAAGTGCCAATATATGGAGACTAAATGGCCAAAAATCTCAGAGCTGGTATATATAAGTTTTAAGGGGTGTGGTAGGCTTGCCCCCAACATGGCAGAGTGCAAGAATGGCTTACCCCACCTGCAAAAAGAAGTTTAAAGAAGAAGAGAGATTTTTGAAAGTCACTCTTCTCCTGTGTTTTCAGTCTTTTTTTTCTGGCTTGTTGGCACTATATTTTGAGTGCTGAAATTTTAACAAGGACCCAAGTCAGTTAGGTAGGGTAGGATAGGTAGATGTTGCAAACATACAGGATATACCAGACATAAATTGATGGTGATGGACACAAAAGGTTGGGGAACACCATGATTGGGGATTGGTAGGAGACATTGGAGATGCATCCATGTCTAGTTTGAGTACAGTGAGAATCTAGTCATCACACTCAGAACTGTCATTAGTGTCTCCTGTGTCAGTGCTGGATGTGGCATCGATTTGGCAATACAACACAGGACCTGTTCAACCCTGCTGATTCAGGCACCAAAGCACCTCTCCATGATGTTCTCCACCAGACCTGTCAGCTCCTGATGGATGACAAAATCTCCATTTCAACTAGTAATACTCCTGGAGGGTACCACTGCACCAGCAGCTAAGGAAGAGCTATCTGGTGCAAGTGGAGCAGATAAGACAGGAGTTATAAAGGCAAACCTGACAGGTTGCAACCCAGATGTTCTGGATTTTGATGCTGTCTGTGTTGGTGCTACCACAGCCACCTGTGGAGATATGATGGGCTGAACCACAGCAGTTGCTCTAGCTCCCTGTGCTGATGGTCAGTTTGGTTTCAGCAGCAATGTATCACAAAAATAAACAAATAAATAGAATAAAAGAGAGAGAGGGCTGGGGAGACAAAACACAGAGTGAGATCAATAGCATGTCACATTTTTATTATTTCAGCACATAAACAAATATAACACATAAATATGTTCACCTTTGACACATTCATATATGCCATGAAGGCATTAATGTGTCACAAAATCAGTCAATCTCAGTGCTATTATATAAGACATGGAAACATTTATTTAATTGACACTCTCTCTCTTCTCTCTCTATCTCTGACATCTTTACTTATCAGCTATCTATCTATATTATCTCTTTTATCTTTATTATAATTTTAATTTTTATTTTTAAAAAAAAAAAAACAAAAAAATTTTTTTTTTTTTTTATTTTTATTTCATAATTGCTTGCTTACTTGCTGCTTATAACTTATAACCTAGCCTGTTTTATATGTATGTATGTTGTTTGTATGTTTATTGTATAATTTTTCTCCCGGGCCTCTACTGAAAAAGGACATATATCCAGTTAGACTAGCCCGGTCAACAAATGTAAAATAAATAAATAAATAAAATAAATTATGCAATGTCAGATATATTCTGTCCAGGTTAATAACTGAAGCCACTGCCATTGAATAGTTACTGTTATTCACTGTTGCAGTTAACATTTTCTAAATGCTATCCTACAATAAAAGTTGCTTTCTGATTCTGGGAATTGAACCCAAAACTAATTTGGGGTATTTTTCCCTAATGCAATTGCCAAGAGCTATTGGAGAAGGCATTTATTCTTGATATAAAACTTTAGTTATGCCTATTCAAGCTGATATGGATTGATGGCCCGAAAAGTATTATCTAACTTGCATTCATAACTTATGCATAATTAACCCATAACTCTCTGAGGCTAGTTAGTCTCTCCTGATACAACTCATGGTTCTGTGCTATCTCTTCACAAGCTGTATAGGACGGGAAAAAGATATGAAAGCATAATGAATACTTGTACTAGCTATCCATGCTATATCATTGACTGCTCATGGTATATATGTAACTGAGGGGGTTTGCAGTCCTAAAGTCATCCATTTATCAGCTTAGGACATCCTGCTTTCACCTCTTCATGTTGCTGTAATGGTGATAACATTGTACCCCAGTGTATGGAATGACAATTGCACTGGAGACAGCCTTGGCCAAGCTATTCCAAGCCTCAGCTTTATACTGAGATGCAATATCACCCCCATGTAGCATCACCTTTGTGCTCTAAAGGCAACACCATCCTCACTTTCATTAGGCATGTCTACAGAAATACAACTAGAACTATGTGTTTAAATTCACACCCAATTCAGACCTCATGTGTAACAGCTAGTGTGCAAAGGCACACAGACTTGCCAGTTGTATTTGTGCAACTGAAAGCATAACATGGCTTGTCATATACATTGGCAATGATTACATCCAAAAGCAATGAAGGTGTGAAATATGGCAGTGATATTTGGCCATGTGTGATGATCAACTTATTTACACATGTTCCAATGCTAAACACTGAAAAGTGTTATGGTGTTTGCTATAGTCATTGCTGATTTTTATTTATTTAAAATAGCATGAATTGTGACACCTTGAGCTGTTGAACAATGAAGTAATTAAGATGTGCTTGTATGTGTCTGATTTTAAGTAGTGGTAGTACTGCATTTCTATGTAAAATTAAGTATTTGTGGTTGTAAATACATTTCAGCTGTATGGAGTTGCATAACCAGAGTAATGCATGTTAGGGTTTGTTACATACATGCATCACATAACATACTGTTCTAAACACATAGTTGTGATATGTGATGAAGGGTTCCTATTAGATGACCAAAGACACATTCTATCGAATGCATCTTGGTCAAACTTAAAACAACGAAAAGGCAAAATAGCAAAGAGGCTTTTAAGCGAATTCTTTCCCAGCGACAAATAATTTGCTTGGCCGCTTCCATTACTTTGCTGTTTTCGGCACTGTAGTTCAATCTTGGAGTTGGTATATTTAAGTAAGGGGCGAAGCCCCCACTTAATATATTATTTCAATTTTTTTTCTTTCTTTTTTTCTTTTTTGGAGCAGCAATTTTTTCCTTGGAAAAAAATTGCTGTTCTGAGCTTTCGAGAGTGTAAGTTTTCGTTTACATGGGATCGATTATTCATTGTTCGCTTTTTTAAGAATTCGATGATATAATATAGACCCGTGATGAATCAGAAGAATTGTAATAAAACTCTTTTGCACATCATACTTATGCAAATGCATTTTAAATTAGCTATCATCATCATGTTTAATATACTTTACATACATTATGTTGGACTTACGTATCAGGCATTACTATATATTTGTTGCAAAAATAATATTTATAATACTCATTTCTATTTATTGGTGCATTCCAAATGAAACATTTGTGAAAAATGTCATTCTGGTCCACTCAGTAAAAGTATCTGTTTACAGGATTCAGACCTTGCATTACCTATCCTCTTTCTCTAAACTAACTTCACCTAAACCTTGTGCTATAGAGAGGCAGCCTCAATACTTGTGCCAGGCTCATTTGCACTTGAGAAGGCAGCCCAAATTAAATTAAAAAAAAAAAAAATATATATATATATATATATATATATATATATATATATATATATATATATATATAAATCAAGTTGTACTTTCAAAAACAGTAATCTATCAGTAAACAGAGCTCTTACGCCATTGCCCTGACTTAGCCATACCTTGAACACTGGCCTGCCACATTAGAACTTACATTTCTTTTACACATCATCAAGGAATCAGGTATCAGATAATGTGAATTATTCAGAAAGGGGGCACACAGAAAAGTATATTATCTTATTTATGACACACCATATAGAAGTCATAAAGACATACTTTGAAAGGGAAATGTATCACTGTCATGAATAATAATTATGCTATATGAATAAGTAATGTATAATATGTTCTATGTATCTACACATTCATGTTAGTACATTTCTATTCTCACACATTAGAACTGCCATATTTGACATCATGCATAGCAAATGTTGGTAATGACAGGAGGAATAGTTTATTTTCCCACAACAAAACATTTGCAACAGCAATACACAAAGACTATAGGTTACTTCTTTAGCATTTATCACACAAACCTATGGTGCTCAGTTCATATCCCAAAATGTTTGTCAATACTTCATCTAACACCATAAGCAAAATTATTACTATTATAGATTTAAATCCACCAGTGCCTCTGCTTTTGCACACTATTCAGTGTGTTTGCAGTATGTGCCACAGAGATAATTGGCTGACAGGTATATTTCCTTACTCAGTGCTATACAGAGTGCTAACAGCAGCACAGCAGAGCCATGCTTATTTACACTATAGAAGGTAGCCCAAATTAAAAAATTCATTTTTGCCCTTGGAAATGAACCATGGTTGCACTCTGCAGCAGTGAACAAATGGAAAAGGCAATAAATAAATAAATAAATATGAAAATAAATTATTTTTAAAAGTAACACAATTAAAGAATATATCTAGCAAGGAAGTGAATACTTTCAGCATTAACATGAACATTTATCCTTTTCACATGTGGTTGTCACATTAGCATTTGTGTTACACATCACCAGGTTTTCATGTAATAGAAATTGTTCAGTACGTGGCCATATAGAAAATTTCAGGAGCTCATTCTTGACAGAGTATATACAATTAATAATGATATAAAGTTTGAAAATAAAATGTATTACTGTCAGAATGACTAATTGTGACATACTGATAATTAATCCAGCATATATGACACACATGTCCACATTCCTAATGTTACTGCTTTTGTGTTATCACACTTTAGAAATATGGTGATTAATAATGATAAAAGCAATAACAATAACACATTTGTAACAGCAACTGCTTGAACCAGACACCCTTGGGAACACAGATTGAACCTGGCTAGGCCCTGGGGCAGTTAACCTAATAACCTCGTATGATCCTATGGACTACATGTTAGATTTTTAGTATTTATCACAAATTATACATTGGGTGTCAATATTTATATGAACCCATTCAGAAAAATTATCTGTAAACTAGAATAAACCCTGCATTATGTGACCACACAGATTAGCAAAAAGGTGGAATTTCTTCACTCAGTACAGTCCAGACTATTGACAAAAGGACACAGGCACCAAACTCAATTGTGCTAATGATGGCATTCCAAATAAAATTTGAGTTTATACCTTAGGGAGTGAACTGATGTTGTCCCCTACCAGTCAAAAGTGCACAATGCCAAACTGTATGCAAAGAATGAAGAGAAGGGGGAAGGAAATACTATCAAACAGGTACTTGCAATGCACCTTTCTGATATTTCCTTTACTTTCCTTTGTTTTGTAACATGAATATATGCTCCTTAAGCATTACTACCTTCACACAAACAGCATCCTCTCTAGATCTGAACCATCACACCAGGGCATTAGCAGCATGCAGATGAGATTAATTTCACTATTTGCAGAGCCACAGACATATTTTAGGAAGAAGATGAAAAAATAGATTACATATACTTAAGACGTGACATTGTATCAACTGGCATTAAATGTGCAACATAACCCAAGTTCTGAAAGTTTTCCTTTGTAATTTGACAGTAGATGTGTGGCTGAGTGGGATATTGGCAACATTTAATGTAATATTTCCTCGCACAATATTAAAGAAATGTTTGCAACACTGAAGTTTTTTCTTCACTTTCTTTTGTGAGCATCATTCTCTTATCTATGGTTTTCTAATATGAACGCTAGCTCATTTGCACAACTTTTGGTATATATTTCAATGAGCAATGAACTTCATTGCAATTGTTTTACTCAGAGTCAGAACAGTGTGCTTATCATCACTTCATAAAATGCTTTATGAATGTTTTGCTCCTAAGTCAGTCAATGTAACCCTTATGTTAAACCTCTTCTCCGATACACCCTTGATAAAAGTACATCAAAAAGGAAAGAGTGTGAAACCCTTATTATTGATGCAATCAGACTAATCATTGGCACTTGCAAGCCCTTAGCAAATAAACGTTCTCAATGCTTGTCCTTACAATGCTAGGGCAAGTGCATGCAATAGAGTAGATCCTTATACCCTGTTTACCTGACCTGCACTTAGCACAAATTGTGGAATTCATAAATGCTAATGAGTTCACACCTGATTTCATATTCACAGTACTCAGAGGGCTGAATTTGTGCTATATAAATCTAATTGAGTTGGTAAGGAGGGGAGACTGTTTGGTTTCAAAGAGCTCAATACTGCTATTTAACTTGCAAGACTTTATCTACATTAACAAATGCATTTCTGTAAAGGTATATTACCTTTTTTTACAAAATTATTTATTTGTAGCTTACTGATGGGTTACCTTTCACAATACCTAATGGTTAATGTTGCTATGTACTATAGAGTTACACAACTGTTGTCATCCTTACAGATTCATTGCATTGCTTTTCATTATATTTTTATATTTTTTGGGAGGGTAGAGGCTGGGGCTTTGTATTAACTTTGTGTACTCATATGGGGTCTTGATTTTTTAATTATTTTCTGCACAGTGGTTGAATTCATTCATGCATATTTATTTTGTTAAAAATCACTTGTTACTTAATTTCCTTTTTTTGTTTTTTTTGTTTTTGTTTGTGTTTCATCTCATATAGCGCTATTCTGCCCAAGACAACTGGACCTCAAAAACTGCCAAACACCAATGCAGACAATGAAGTTATCATACAGGCACTATGGCAATATTATTCATTCCTGTTAGAAGCAGAGGTGACAAGCCCTCCCATGACCATATCTGGGAGCAGGTTGTCAACAATGTTAATGTTGTCAGAGGACTTTGCTATACTTATCAAAAAAGGCAAAACATGTGACAGCTGCAATTGCCTTGTTACAGAAGACTACTGGGGTTGGTCCTGCTACTGAACCACAACTGACTGAGACAGATGAGTTCCTGTCCACTGTCCCACTATCAGAGGTCCCAGCAGCTCCAGCTCAGTAGGGTGTTCACAAAGAATCACTAATGTTGGTGTTGACATGGAGGACAAATCAAGTGTGTCTACTGCTGAATTTCCTGGTATGCAATATAATTAAATTATTTATTTTGAATATATATATATATATATATATATATATATATATATATATATATATATATAGTTCCCCTTTACAAAGTTGAACATTCAGAAACTCGAAATGCATATGGCCGACACAATATGCTCGAATTTTGGAAGCTCTACTTCATCAAAGGGAATGAAAAAAAACAAAACACAAAAAAGGTGTTTCTGCAGGGGGCAAGCCCCACTGCACCCCCGCTACTTATTTATTCCAACTCTGAGATCACACTACAGCGCAGAAAGGGAGATCTCCCATTCTGCACTGTATGCCGTTCCCCATTCACACAGTGAAGCTTCTATAATTTCGTGCATATGATCTCGACAATATGCATTTTGAGATTGTGGCCGTTCGACTTTGTGAAGGGGAACCATATACACACACATATATATATATAAATATATATATATATATATATATATATATATATATATATATATATATATATATATATAGATATATATATAGATATATATATATAATATATATATATATATATATATATATATATATATATATAAATTAGGTATAGATATAGATACATATGTATATATTTATATATATATATATATATATATATATATATATATGTATATACACACACACACACACACACACACACGGAATGAAACTGGACGGTAGACCTTTGTATGAGATGATTCTTATTCTGGAGATGTAAAGGAGGATGTTTTCTGCTTCTTCTGTCATTTGCATTGTGATATTTATCTGTGTTTGTTTTCTGCTTCTTCTGTCATTTGCATTATGATACTTATCTGCGTTTTATCTCCCTGTCTTATCTGTAGGCATATATGGTTCTAATTGTGTACGACCACCTGCACATGGAAAGACACATTTGTTATTGCTATTACTGTAAATAAAGTAGATTTATGAATACATGAAAGCATTTTTTTGTATTGTGATAACATCTATTATTGTTTAAAAGATATTTTACATAACAGAAGTGTAACCAATTTTTATTCTGTTTTTAATTTGTTGTGTTGATTACTTGTTATAATAGGTGATCCTGCCAGTGGCACTGTGGGATTCCTAATGCCTAATGCCAGAGTATTGGTAGCTACTGATGATGATGGTGATAATGAAGAGGCACAGTCAGAGGGTGCAGATGGTCAGTCTGACACTGAAGTTATGGATCCCACATCCTCTGACCATATTTTATATGCACTCAGTATGCCTATGCATACCCATACCACAGAGACTTCAGACATAGGACAAGTTGAGGGTGTCACAGTTGGTCACGGTAGTGTGGTTACTCCATTTGCTGAGTTGGTTGAGTCTCCCCATAGCCATGAAAGTACCTCACATGGAAATTGGTAGAGGTGCTCAGAAAAAGCCTGCTGTCTACCCTCCAACTGATGTTGGTATGTCAGTAGGTGCCACATGATGAATGTGTAGGCATTCACTGCCTGGGTTACCTGCACACACATTGTAGATGATCCCTTGACCATTACAGACAACCTGACAATTTATAGAATAGTATCATTTCATGTTAATATATATCCTTCCCTGTTCACCTGGTGGGGATTTTATTTCTATTTATGCGATCTAGGGCTCTCAAAACTCCATATTGCATGGTTCTTGCTGTGTCCTCTGGGGTGCGTGGGAAACAGATGTGATCCCTTGCATGTTATAGTGCTGCATTTAGAAACTGATGTAAGATTCTAGAAGCTGAGGTCCCTGACACCTCTATTATATCCCCTGTGTATCTTTGGAAAGTACCTGTAGCTACTATATGTAATGCTACACATACCTTTATTTCCTCTGGAATGGGATTTCCATGATTTCCGTGGGGCCTCTGCTGACGGTGGCAGAGGTTACATATTTCTTCTTGTATTTTTCTGTCTGCCTTGCGTTATTCTACAGTTTCTCTATCATGTAGTCTCTACTCATCTCCTTCTTGGCTAAGTTCTGGCAGCAGCAGCATCAGCACCTTGAGTTAAAGTCTGTTGCATATGCAAGTTAATGATGGTAGCAGCAACCCCTAGCATTTTTTTCTAAGTCTAATTTTGTCTGTATTCCAAAGAGTTTTGGATTTCAGGGCAAAAGAGAGTGCTGAGTGTGCACATTCACTTTATGAGTTCTTGAATATCTCTGACATATTAGATTGCTTAATTAGCATACAGTTCAGCTATATTTTGCCACTTACCCTTGTTTTGAAGCTCTGCTCTAATTAATGAGCTGTTTAATAAATGCCATATATGTGTGAGTGAAGCGAACACAAAAGCAGCACTAAGTGTAGGTGTTCATGAATCCGGCCCTATGTTTTCTGTGTATATGTTAGAAATGGATAATATTCAGGAGGGTGGGAATGAGAAATGCCTTGTTGTCATTGTATGGATGACCATCTACATTACCAATACTGTGAATTCAGAGTCAAAATATTTCAGTAATGTTATCTTTGAAGCAGAACTATCATCAGATGAGTTTTTGTTACACTGTTGAGGAATCATATTTTCACTAAAGTGATTTCAGTAAGCATTTTTTGATGTTATATGATTAAAAGAGCTCTGATTCTTAAAAGTGGTCATAATTGTCTTTTTTATTGTATTTATTTATTTGATAACCAGGTAGGTAGGCTGATTCAAAAATCCTGTTTAACTACGTCCTGGGTAAAAGAAAATACGAACAGAAGTAAAACATAAGAATGAAAGAAACATCTCAAAAGTTCAAATTTGGTTCAAGGTCTGTGAATGGAGCATAATATGAACTAATAAAATGAGCTATAACCAAGTGATTTAAAAGGAGCACTGTCATTCTAAAAATGAATCAGTTAGATAAAAGACTGTTATTAAACTAAAGATCTTGCACTTTAGGTAGCAAAACATTTAATACAGTTAAAATAAAATACTGAGAGAGATAAAAAATAGTAATGTTATGACCCATAAGTTCTAAATTATTTTATATTTTCATCATTATATTTATTGGTATTGTGAATCAACCTTTACCTTGAAAGCAGTAACACATGTAAGTGATCTTCTTGTGTGCCATGTTCAGTCTTTAACTTTTTGTCTTGAAGGACTGTGATTCTAATGTCAGTAGTTGCATAGGGATGCATGGGAGATACTTCAGTCTGATTTTGTCAGGTGAGATTACATGTACTTCCTAGCTTATTTCAGCACTGTCAGAGATCACCATTTATAAGGGCTTTTATAAATGGTTAAGAATGAGACTTCAATGAACACTACAAACTTTGGCTAATGTTTGCTTCTTCTTTTCTGTCATTTAGTTTGCATTGTAATGGATGCTGTCTACTGTCAAGCAGGATTTGCATCACAGAGAAGGTAGAGCTGAACCTGGTTTAGACTTCTTTTGTAATCTAATGCTGACAGAAAATAATTTTCAACTGAATGCAATGTATTCGATGGACCACTAATACAGTGTATATGGTTTTAACTTCACTATTTCTCATAAAGATAAAAACTCCCTCATCAAACTAAACAGGCAACTAATAGGGCTAATTAGGTCAAACAAAGCCAACTTTGAGGTTATGATAACCTCCCAGGTGATAGATAACCATAAGGCCTTCTTCAGCTGTGTACTTATGGTTAATGGTGCCACATTCACCAAGCCTGATGATATAGCAAATCTATTAGTGGACAAATTCAGTTCCAACTTTATACTCAAACACCCCCAACTATCCTCCAAGAATTACACTCAAACATAACCCCTCCAACTATAACTATGTACTGGCCATGCTCGCTAAAGCCAAGAACACAGCCTCAGTTGGCCCCGATAACATCCTGGGATGCCTCCTGAGCAGTTTAAAATATGTCATTATCAGGATCTCTGAAGTCACTATTTAACTATAGTCCTAAAACAAGCTTTGTGCCATAAGAATGGAGGACTGCAAAGGTCATCTCACTTCATATAGGAGAACCTGAAACAGATCCTTGAAACTACATACCCATTAGTGTGACTAGTCTTATTTGCAAAGCCATGGAAACAATTATCATGGAAATTATCAACAAGGACATAGAAGACCTCCAGACACTGGATCCATCCCAGTTTGACTTTGTCAAAGAAAGGTCATGCTTACTGAATCTGGTAGATGTCTTTGAAAAGGTCACTAAGGTAACAGATGAGGAGAAAGTGATGCATACTGACTACCTAGAGCTGGCTAAAGCATTTGATACAATACCTCACTCAGGCATTATCAACAAGCTTACAGAACTAGGTATAAACCCATTTATAACACACTAGATAGCTAGCTGGCTTGCAAATAGGACCCAAGTGTTTAGAATTGGTCAGGTGACCTCCACAAAGGGGCTGGTCATCAGTGGAGTCCCTCCAGGCTCTGTGCTGGGCCTTCTCATCTTCGGAATCTAGTTTTTGGAAGCCAAAGCCAATGTCAAAGGCCTCTGGCTGACCATGTTCACAGATGATTGCAAACAGGGAGCAGTCTATGAATTCCCCCAAGATAAGAACACCCTTTAGGAAGGTCTAACACAGACAAACACCTGGTGCCAAAGCCATGGCTTAAAACTCAGTGCCAAGAAATGCATTATATCACCTTTGGGGAAGTTGGGTACCCAGGGATAATACATCATCAATAAAACAGCCCTCTTCCAGGATCTGGGAACAAATGTAAGACAGTAACCTAACCTTCAGCCAACATGTGTGTAATGTAGCAAGAAAATCCTTCTATGTTGCTCAACTTATTAGTAAGGGTATAGTACAATGCCCCCTTCAGTATGTACCTGACCAGATACATGCATAAACTGGAACATTCACAAAGGCTCCTTTCAAAAAGAATGCAGGGAGTAAACACAATGTCCTACACTGATCACCTCAAAGCCCTGTCTCTTTACCTGGTATCACAAAGACTACTGAGAGGAGATCTTTGCCTAGCATGCAAGGCATCCTGGGACCTTATTTTGATGAACCTTTTGCACATCCACAAAACAAACAGCATCAGAACTACTAGATCAAAAGACCTAAATCCTACTTGCGATGTAAATAGGGCATGTTGGAGAGACAGATACGTTTCTTGGAGAATTCCCATTTTCTGGAACAGGTTCCCCATCCATGTGAAATCACAACTTAAAAGCACAACTTAGGCCAATGGATGGGTAACCAAAAATTCACCCCTGGTATGGCATCTATGTCTCTGATAGACAGAGGTAGTCAGTAAATCCCCGCCTGTATAAATCAAATGTATGGGTCACATTTGGGTTGCATGGCTAGGCTTTTAAGGGTTGAACTGGTCGTTAGCCTTGTATACACCTATGAACCTACTATTTCACAGTACTGAGTGCTTGGAGGAGGAGTAGCACACTGCACCATGTAATAGTTTATACAAGTCCCTAGAGTACATGGTTTTGTCACATAAGGAGATTTTTTTATTATGAAACACACAAAAGTATATTTCTGTTTACTAATATTAAACAAATCTTCATCAGTAAGAGTTGTTTCACATTGCTATTGTGTAGCAACACCACTAAATGGCAGACACACTGCATTGTTTGAACATTTCATATCTGGGTCAGGCAAGCTAAAGGGGTATACCAAAAAGGTTGTAGGTCTACATGCAGACCTTAGTCGATATGTTGTCCAATACTGACCTAAACTTTGCATATACAGACTTTGACAAAAATGGGATAGTGACTCTGACAAGCTAAGGCAAACGTGAATGAAGTGATTGCAAGTGTACAATACAGATGTATCCTAACTGCCCTCATAAAAACAAAATTACATTGTATGAAACATATGCAAACTGAAAGGTAGGGAAAATGATGTGGTTCTCAAATGAAATTACAGCAGATGTTAGAAAAAGTGCATTATTCAGTTAACAGAAGCAGAAAAAAGAAGAAAGAAATAGAGAACAGTGCAGGTTACAGCATGAACAATCAGGAACGTCAGTGAGTCAAGCAATGGCCCATACTAAGAAAACAAGAGTACATGCAGTCAAGATAACATGACATACCTTTTACACATCTACAAGGCAGCAGTGAATGACAGAGAGAGAGGTACTAATGTTAATTAAAATAGAAGGGGTATGAGGACAAGGATGGTGAAAAAGCAGGGTTGCTAAGTAGAAACTTCTACTCACTCTTTGTAAAAGACAGACATTGAAGATTTATCAAACACAGCTAACAGAACTGATTTGAGATTAAAAGGCTGATCCAAAGCATTTCCCAGCCCTTGAATAATTTTGTCTTTCAGCAGTCAGTGATGAGGGTAAGAATATTTGCATGAGAACTGTGATGTTGAATAACAGGGGCAGGTGGTGCTATGACACTGTTCTGAGAAAAAGTGTGATTAGTGATTGGGTGGGGCATCTGTCTGATAGCTCTGCTCTACTTATGTCAGCTGGTAGTGCTGTGGCACTTTTCTGACCACTGGCAGTAATAATGGGTGGGTGGGGGTGGGGGCTTTTGACTAGTAGCTGAGCTACTCCCTGATAGTAGAGTGGAGTTTTACAAAAGTACTCTAACCTAAAACAATTCCACTCATGAGGGACACAGCAGCTGGGAGTTGTGTTGCTCCAATTGTATATATGATTCAGAGTTATGTGATTGTCACTCTCTGACACCTGTGCTGCTGCCTGAACAGTCAAATTACTGGCTATTAGCACCCTACCCTATCAGCTCTTAAGCAGCCATTATGTAGTTACATTCATCAAGGTGGTCCACTGGTTACTGAGTAGAAAATAATTATTTTCTCAGGACAGAAATGACATCATCAAAGTGGTATATTCCAAGACCAATACTGTCTTCAATAGTCATCTTACATATATAGTACAACACTACCTCCCTAGATAGAACTGCACTGTAAAAGTGTACTGATTCAAAAGAATTAGGCAGAATGCTGCCATTTTAAATGAGTATAGCTTTAAGTGGTGAAAGAAAACTGCAGTGGTAGATAGGAAGTTAGTGTATTTGTTAATCTGTTTTATAAAATAAAACTGCACTTGTGCTTTCTATCAGATTAAAAATGGTGAACAGCATCACCAGTGTTATCAGTAAAATAATCACATATACGATGGGGATTTGGCTCCACCAATATAACTGCAAAGGATATTGGGTCTTGGTCTGGGTGGACAGTACTGTGAGTTGGTGGAACGTGGGACATTTTAAATAAATAAAACAAATATTTTTGCATTTTATAAAGTTTTATAATGGGGAATTTTAAAATAAATAAATAAAATGTTCTTCCATTCACCCCATATTAAAATGCAAGAAAGTTTGAGCCAAGAAATGACTTACTCAGTGTTGTTTTATGTTTACAGAGCATCACTCGAACTTTCTTAAATGGGTGCTGTAAGAGCTCTCTGCTGATTAGAGATGCACTGCTTCTGGCGCTAACATGAAACAGCTTCCTGTCATCATCAAAAAGATAATTTTCATGTTTTAGCAAGACTACATTCTGATGTTTGCCATTAGATAATTAGTCCGTGATGTTCTGAAAATGAGGTAGCATAGCTGAAATCTGAACAAAAAAGTATAATTGACACAACTGAGATTCAGTACTGATATCTGTGAACCCCAGCTCAGCAGATTCTATGGAAAATAATGCAGAGATTCCTCATGTATGCACAGCAACATAAATTACAAATAATACATTGCAATAAACTTTGTCTGAATACCATGTTTCACAGGTTTTTCAAGATAGTGGAAACGTCAGGGCAATTCAGCTTCAATGAATTATTCATGTTTGTATGCTGATTTAATGAGTTCATAATCTGTTTGTATACAGATGTATGTATGTATCTGTCTATCTGTCTATCTATTCATTTTAATTTAACCAGGGTAGTGCACTCATTACAAATGACCAATTTAAGTTTCAGACTAGGACAGCATTAAAGTTTGACAATTACACGGATATATTGAAAAAGGTAAAGCTTATATAATAATATAATTGTTGATAATATACATGATATAAACATACATATATACAATTTCTGCAGAGTCACAGAGACAGGTGAACAGATTTATAAAATGTATTGCATTGTTAAATACAGTTATATAAAACATTAATATAATTTTTAACAGATGCCTTTATTATATACAGACGTGTAATTTATGCTACAGTCTATGCAGAAGTAGGCATATTTTGATTTAAGTTAATCACAGCTACATGTAATAACATGTCCGTATTTAATACGTCATTAACATTTCTTATTTTTGGCAGGTTACTGAAGAACTGCTGAAGACACCTGTCAGAATGCGATTGTTTTTTACAAATCCACGTTTGCTGAAGGGATGCTGTGTTATACTAACATGTTTAATTTTGTATGTGCTGTTATTCATAAAGGCTAACATGCTACTTGGCTTCAGACAAAAAATATATTTAATTCATAAGACAATGATGGACAAATTTTCTGAAGAAAGATCTGACATACATTTGTTTTTAAGAAATGAAGATCAGTTCAGAGACACAGATGAAAGATATACATCGGACTATTTTGACAATACATCTTGGAAACAAACTTTCAGACCTTTCAATATTGTTTATCCATATAGCTATAAATATATCATCAATGAAAAAGACAAATGTAAGTGCAATCCCCCCTTTGTTATTTTAATAATTCCATCAAAGCCTACAGAGCTGTTAGCACGGGCTGCTATTAGAGAGACCTGGGGAAATGAGAGTTTGGTTTCTAAAGTGAATATTGTCCGCATTTTCTTCATAGGAATACCACAATATGGTACCAAATATTTACCACAGTCCATAAGGAAAGAAAGTGATACATACCATGACATCATTCAAGCTGACTTCCTAGATACCAACGGAAATCTCACTATAAAAACTATGACAGCACTGAAATGGGTAACTGAATTCTGTCCCCAAGCAGCACATATTATGAAAATAAAAACAGATATGTTCTTGAACACTGAGTACCTGGCACAGAATCTGCTTAAACATAATGTTCCTGTAAGAAGAAACTACTTTACTGGATGCTATATACCACTGGCTCATCCAAGAAACACGAATAATAGTAAATGGTTTGTGCCAAAACAAAGTCTTCCTCATAATAATTTTCCTGTACACTGTTCCAGAACTGGATATCTCCTCTCATTTGATGTTGCCAAGAAGATTGTGGAGGTCTCAAGGCATGTAAATCATGTCTCATTGGAAGACGTTTATGTAGGAACATGTCTCGAAAAACTTCATATCAAAATAGAACAATCGGATTTGTTCAACTTTAGGCACATACCTTATGAAACCTGCAAATACACAAAGCTGATTACCTCTCATCATTTTGATCCTTATAAACTTCTGAAAATATGGAGAGACTTTCAAAGAGATAAGGCATCTTGTCAGATATAAAAAGAGAGTAATCTCTAATTCAGTTTTGGTTAACAAGATGAGAATTCAGTGGAATTTAGCCCTATGTTATATATCATAGCACCATTTTTTACTGTTTCTAGGTCTAAGACCTCCTAGAAACACAGATTCCTTTTTAGTGCATTTAGAGTCACCAATCCCATTGCCCAGTCTAGACTTAAATATTACTAGCAAGTTTGACATCTGAGGGTAAATATTTATTGAAGTCCACACAAGAATAACACATAGAGACACAATATATCAGCGATATATTTCGTATAATTTTATAGGTTGTTTTATTTTTGTCTCATCTGAGTTATTGCAGTTTCTTTGCCTTTCTGTGCCACCAGATACCTCATTTACACACACGCACACACACACACACACACACACACACACACACACACACACACACACACACACACACACACACACACACACACCTTCATGCCATTAGCTAATCTGGGCCATAACGATCTACCTGGAATCTTAGCCACCGCAACCTTTTTCCAGACTCAGTCATAACTGCAAGATATTTATTATCACCCCCGACATGTTTTCCATTGTTTGCTTTATGCAAAAGTATGCAATTTACGCAACCTGATTTTTCCAGTCCACCTAATCCTTAGTATGTGGCTGGCCTTTTTAACTCTATCTCTATGAAACAAAGACTAGCTAATACTATCATCTATCTCTTTGATGATAAACAGTCTGTGCTTTCTGTGTGGAAAATATAAGGGAAAACAAACAGACGCAGATCTTGTTTACTTGTTCACTGCTAATAACTAAAAGCTATCACAAAGCCATCAGATTATATAGCCACAACTACACTCCTCTCATATCTCCCAAGAATAAGTTCTCAAGGTGTTATTTAAGGCAAGGAACACTATGTCTATGGGGTCATATATCATACCAGGCTGACTAATGGTTAGCCTCAAACATGACTTGTTTGATCCCCTGCAGATACTATTCAATTTCAGCTTCTAAGCAGGCTTCATGCTGGAAGAATGGAGGATGGCAACAGTCATTTTCTTGCACAAAGGTGGGACTTTAATGGACCGAGGTAATTGCAGACCCATAATCCTGACCAGTCTCATCTACAAGGCTATGAAAAAGATCATTATGGAATTAATATATAAGTATATAGGTAACCTACAGACTCCCAACCCAACCCAGTGTGGATTCATCAAGGGCAGGTCCTGACTAATTAACCTGGTTGACATCTTCAAAAAAGTTTTTGAAACAATGGACAAGGACAAAACAGTGCATACCACATATCTAGACTTTGCAAATGCATTCAACACCATCCAAAAGTTAGGTATCATAGGTAAACTTTCCCAACTGAATGTCAATTTCTGTGTAACTCACTGGATAGCAAATTGTCTCAAAAACAGAACACAGGAAGTTAGGGTCAGTGGCTGTACTTCATAAAAAAGACTTGTCACTAGTGGTGTACCCCGGGGTTCAGCCTTGGGCCAGTCCTCTTTGGCATTTACGTCTTGGAGGTGAAAGCTAATATTAAGGGTTTGTGGCTGACCAAGTATGTGAATGACTGCAAACTCATTGTGTGATCATAAATTCCTCTGAGTGCACCTAGATCCTACAAGAGGGCCTATCCCAAACAAATAGCTATTGTTAAAACCATGGTCTAAAACTGAATGCCAAGAAGTGTATAATCGTATCCTTCAACAAACATGACTTCCATTGTAACTATCACATCGACAAAACACCCCTGAAAATTGGTCAGGTAGTTTGCGATCTGAGAAGCTATGTTATAAATGAATTGTCCTTTATCACTATGTATCCGCTGTTGTAAGGAAGTCCTTTTTAATTACACAACTTATACATAAAGATATTATGTCCAGATCCAGAGATATAATCATTCCACTATACTTGGAACTCATTAGGCTGATCATTGGTTATAATGCCCCTTTCATTAGGTACCTGCCCAAAGACTTGTCACAAATGGAATGACTACATCACATCACTTTTGCATTAAAAAAATCAAGGACCTAAATTATAAAAAGCATGCAGACCATCTCAAAGCTTTGTCCTCGTTGTCAGGCTCATACAGGCCACTGACATGGACATATGCCTTAAATATATAGCTTCAACTGACTCTATTATGTTTGATTTATTACACACATTCACAAGTCCAAGGGTATCATAAACACCCACTCAAGGGGATCTCAGTCTGATTTGCAAAATAAACAGAACATGTTGGAGGGGTTGACATAGTGACGCAGCAGGTAGTGTTGTAATCTCATAGCAAGAAGTTCCCTGTTTTGATTGTTGGCTGGGGTGTAGAGTCTGCATGTCCTCCATGTGTTCACATGGGTTTCCTCCAGGTGCTCCAGTTTCTTCCTACATTCCAAAGGCATACAGTAGGTGGACTGGTCACTCTAAATTGGCCATAGGGATGAGTTAGTTTGTGGTGTGAATTAGCTATCACAGCAGGGCTAACCACCCAGCGGTGTAAACCTTGGCTCTAGATGATTGCCACTGTTGAAGTGATGCCCCAGCCCCATGTTAAAAAATGTGAAAAAGGGTTGTGGATGGATGGACGGATGGATGGATGGATGAATGGATGGATAGACAGATGGAGGGATAGGTATGTATCACAAACTACACTTTCATGGAGCCAGCGTCCACACCACATAAAGCAAAGTACTTCTGTTATTATATTCAAACATAATTTGGATGAAGGGATGAGTAACTGCAAAATCACCCCTGTTCCTCTTGTATAGGGGAATTTATGTAAATGTCCCAACATATCCTTTTATGTCCTGTCATTGGGTTATTTGTATGCAAAATGTAAGGGCTAGAAACTATAATGGGAATGTAAGGCTAGGCTTCTTATGATCATCACACTAGCCTATTAATTACCTATAAACCTATAAAAAAAGACAACATGAGGAGTTTAAAAATACATAGCCATTTACATTAAAGTACATTTTTTATTGATCTGAACTGCACATTGCCATGTTTTAAAAACTGTGTCAAAAAGAAATCTGCTTACAGCACAACTATATTACAATAATGCAGAAAAAATTAATTGTTGATACTGTTCTGTTTTAAAAATTCATAGAAATTAGAGATCAGGCACATAAGAGGTATGCATCAGACAACTCTTCATGTATATTAGTTCAGTATCACATTTTTCCTACACATAATTAAATTAGACTGTCAGGGGATTGTTGGTTTGTAAAATGTGTTTTTGGTTTTCTCTACTGCTTCGCTCCCAAGAACATTTCCCTGCTTGCTTGTAATTGTCATAAATTACACATTTTGACTTAATCAAAGATGACATACACATGCACAATACAGTGTCATTCATGCTATGAAGCTCCTGCTGTCTAATGAAGTTTCATCACTCTTGCCTAATTTGCAGCTCCTGTTCCATAATGTTATACAAAAGTTTTATTCTGCATCTACAGTATCGACTCTGACTAGCAAGGAAACACTACAACATTCATATGTCGTTCCTGCATTTAATGCTGCAAAATAGCTCAACAGTTAACACAGCTGCACTTGATATCAGAAATATCAGAAGGTTATAGGATCTATCCTGATGTGCTGTCTTTTGGATGAGACTTTAAAATATCACTTCCATTGGACTTGATAACATACTTAAGATAATATACTTAGATGCCTAATTAACAGCTCCAAACATGACATTTCAGAACCATTTTTCCCTCCAAGGGGGGCCTACCACCACAGACCCAAGAAACTATAGCCCCATTAGCCTTACTGTCCTAATTCGCAAAGCCATGGAATGCATCATTAAGACTAGGTAATGCCTACTCAATCTAGTTAACCTCTTCTAAAAGATCACAAAGGTGATGGATCATCCCCAAATGGTCCACATAGTATATATTAGTTAGGCAAAATCATTTGATACCATTCCTTGTGGTGGTTCTGTTCATAAGTAAAAAGACCTAAATGCAAACACTTATATGGTAAGGTGGATAGCAAACTGGCTAAAGGACAGAGCATATAGTTAAGATGGCAGATGCGATCTTAGAAAACAAAAAGGTAACTAACAATGTACCTTGTGCTCAAGGCTAGGACCCCTCCTTTTTGGCATTTACTTCATTGACCTTTCAGCCATAAACCCAAACCTTTGGCTAACTAAATTTTCCATTTACTGCAATTTGGGTATACTTGTTCAATCAACCTATGAGATGGGGGCACTACAGCAAGAACTAAACCTTAGAAACCAATGGTATATAGAAAAAGGTCTAAATTTAAATTCAAATAAATGAATTATTGTCACAGTTGGTAAATAGCATGTGCCTGCAACATATAGCCAGTACCTCACTTTAAACTGACTCAATATTGAGGAATCTCAGCACTTTCATTGAAAACTCTGTCTCCTTCAACTAACAGGTAGCATTAGTACTCGGGGAAAATTCTACCCAGCCCATCTGATATCTAAAGGCATCTCATCCAAGTCAAAGGACGCTATCATCTTCTGTATTCAGTTCAAATCAGGCCTATTATAGAGAGAAGTGCCCAATTAAGCATGCATCATGTAGTTATCCGGACACATCATACAGCTTGAAAGGTCCCAGAGGTTCCTAACTTAAAGATTACTGGTTGAAAAATCCTTAGCTAACAAGGCCAACATGAAACTATATCGCTGTGATCTGTCTCCTACAGATTCCTACATGGACACCTATGTCTCACATTTTGTGTCATTAAGAACCCATCCCCACTTGCTCTTTTGTACCTCTGCAACATGACCATCTCCAGTATCACCTGATCTAACTATTTAAATCTTTACCAAGACATTAAAAAAACACAGTGGAGGACAGATATATTATCCAATGTTTACCCTCCATATCTGGAACTAACTTTTTTTTACATATAAAACTGAGTAACACCCTTTCATCCTTAAAGATAAATCATGACAATTGGATGGGCCTCCACAAATTCACACCTGGCCTGACTGACTTTGCCCTTCTGGAAATGGGAGATACTTCCTAAGGGTAGGTACCTGGCAAGGTGTATGTGGTCTATAGACTTACTTTCATTGAAATCCTATGATCTAGTGATGATCCAAAGATCCAATGAACAGTGGTCATATCTGTCCAAGTCTGTGGCAGTTCAGATGTGTGTTAATGATTCCCCTGGCATTTAGTAGAATGTCTAATATAGTTTCCCCCGAGTCATCAAAAAGTATCACTTCAAGTCTCCCCTGATTAAAGGCCATAGAATCCGTGGGGTCTACATGGTCAGCAAATGTATATAAATAATGCGTTTGATACTTTGTCTCATATCCACATATAGTGCTGCTGGGAGATAAAAAAGAGTATAAATTCAGTAATAAAAATGTATCTAAATGTAGTGGGAGCACCTTTTTACTGATTACATCTTAGGTCAACTAAACAAATCACATGGAAGTCAAAAATAATATTTGTGTAGTTCTGCAATTATAAAATACTGCTACTGCTCCATCTTTAAGAAAGTAAGTGTGTGTGTATGTGTCCGTGTGTGTATGTGTGTGTTTCATAGGTTCAATGAAATCTACTAATCACTTAATTACATTTATTTAGTAATAACTCCCTGGCATCCTCATGTTCACATGTAGTGCTGCTTGGAGATATAAAACGTAGTTGCAAATTCAGTGATCAAATGTACCTGAATACAGCTGGAACACTTTTTTTCTGCTGACTGTTTAAGATGGTTAATGAATATGATGTTTTGTAGATCAGCAATTATAAAATATTGCAACTAACCCACCTTTAAAAAATGTGTGTAAGTGTGTGTGATTGTGTGTGTGTGTGTGTGTGTGTGTGTGTGTGTGTGTGTGTGTGTGTGTGTGTGTGTGTGTGTGTGTGTGTGTGTCTGTGTGTGCGTGTGTGCATGTGTGTGTGTGGTGATGACATGCATGTGTCATAGACTCAATGAGCTCTAGTTAATCAGCAAATTATAAATAATAATTAATATCTGCCTGACTCCCTCCTGTTGACATGTAGTGTGTGTGTGTGTGTGTGTGTGTGTGTGTGTGTGTGTGTGTGTGTGTGTGTGTGTGTGTGTTGCTGCAAAGTAGAAACACAACTGATATGACCACAGCTGGGACAGTTCCTTTGCCAATTTCTAGCATTATGACTGGCTACCACATGTCATGGGGGCTGAAAATAATATGTTATGCAGTTCTAAAGATATAAGATGTTACTAACACCCCACCATTAAAACAATCGTGCTTGTGTGCAATTCAAACTGACAGAAACAGCCTAATCTGAGGATTTTTTTTTTTTATATTTTACAGATTCATATGTTAGTACTAAGCCAGCTGCCATTGTGGGCCATTTGTAAGCCTAACCAATTATCCCATTTGGTGCTTAACATTAACCTGTCCCATTGGAGTTTAGATTTACCTAACCATTTCCAAGTTCTTTATTTATATATCACTCTAGTGATAATTTGTAGATCAAAACACAGACATGGGGAGAGCATATGTTAAGGTAAAGCATTTAGGAGCTTCCTCTGTCCATTAGTAGTACAGGGGGGAGTCCTGTGGTAAATTTCCTATTTTCCATCCATTGATAAAAGTTACTCCTAAATTTGGTCAGTGATGAGCTTTGTTTTACGCAGATGTGGAATCTGTTCCAGAGAAGTGGTATGCCCTGTGAGATATATCTGTCCCATCAAACCATTCTGTTAATGTTGCAGAAGAGTTTTAGGTCTCTGGGTAGAGTATTTCTGATACTATTTAACTTGTGAATGTGAAGTAAGTCAATCAGCAATGGGCTGGTGGATGCCTTGTATGCTAGTTACAGATGATCTCTTAGAAGTCTGTAAGAGTCTGAATATAGTGATAGGGCTTTGAGGTAGTCCATGAAGAACAAATGTTTAGGCCTTGTATCAGTTTTTCCCAAATATTTACTTATTTCTTCTATTGCATATATCGTCTATTAATTTTTGTTTATGTATTTATTTTGCTAGGGAATCCTATTTTATAAGCAGAATAAGACAGCCCTGAGGTGAGGGATCATTGTCTGATAAGAAGTGGTGCCTAACATCCTGTATAATACTTTATTCAATATGTAGTGTAAACTGCATGCTATAAATTAAGAAGGCATAGCTCTTTAATTAAAAGATTGTTATGTATATATTATTGCAGAAATTAAAAAAAACTAAATCAGTGCCTGAGGCTGAAGTAACTTTAAAAAAGTCAGCCAATTATCAAGGAAACTACCTTTTGCTTTTCCTCATTAAATGCTACAGGTAGCTATGAAGAAAAACAAGTGCTTAGAAATGTGATGTAAACCAAGTAGTACTAAAAAAACAAAAAAATACACATTAAAAAACAATAAGATTCCACAACTCGTTACAGCTCAGTACTGTGGTAGATATTTTACTTGCCCCTTATAGCTCGGTACAGTGGTAGATATTTTACTTGCCCCTTATAGCTCGGTACAGTGGTAGATATTTTACTCACCCCTTACAGCTCAGTACAGTGGTAGATATTCCACTTGCCCCTTATAGCTTGGTACAGTGGTACATATTTCACATGTCCCTTATAGCTGAGTACAATGGTACATATTTCACTCACCCGTTACAGTGCAGTACAATGGCAGATATTTTACTCACCCCTTATAGCTCAGTACAATGGCTCCAAAATACACAATCCAACAGATGCCATCTTCCTTATTAATTTTTACTAAACTTTAGGTCTTAATGGTTGAAAAGTATAAAAACTTCTCTAGTCATTCATTTTCAAATACCCAGTTTATCCTAGTCAGGATTGTTCTACAGCTAGAAGAGATTCCCACATAGAGAACTAATAGTAAATATATCATTAAGCTATGGAGAGGATCATAATGGAACTCATAAACAAAGACATAGGGGACTTTCAGACATTGGACCCGACCCAGTTTGGCTTGCAGTCCATACAGCCTACCTTGACCTTGCAAATAATATAGAGAAACTTACCAGCTTAAATGTAAACCCATATGTCACAAGATGGGTTGCAAACTGGCTAAAGGACAGAACCCACAGGGTTAGAGTAGCTGGCGCCATGTCAGACTGTGGTGTCCCACCCTGTTGTTCAGCATCTACTGCAGATGACTGCAAACTAGGAGCCATAGTGGAAAGTACAACAGACACAGATATCCTTCAGAGGGTAGCTGGTGCCAGAGCCATGGCCTGAAGTTAAATGCCAAAAATGTATAGTCATACAAGCTACCATATAGGTGGCAATCTACCAAGCACAGAAGAGGTTATCAGGGACCTGGGGACACAAGTTGACAGTGGCCTTTCTTTTGACACTCACATTGCTAAAGTGGTTAGAAAAACCTTCTACATTGCCCACCTGATCATGAAGAGATTCACATCCAGATCAAGTGAGGTTATTGTTCCCCTGTACTCTTCACTTATCAGACCAATGATCGAGTACAATGCCCCATTTGGGATGTATCTCACCTGACACCTGCAGCAGTTGGAAAGACCCCAAAAGTTCCTCTCCAAAAGGATAAAGGGACTCCAAAATCTGTCATATGCTGCCAGACTGAAGAAACTCCAGCTCTATTCAGTCGCATACCATCTGCTCAGAGGTGACCTGTGCCTGACATACAAGGCCATGTCCAACCCGGAATTAATGGGCATGCTCCACCTCAAAAAATCCAAATCTACCAGATCCACTAGAGCAAGTGACTTAAACCTTAGCACGGATATAAATAGGACATGCTGGAGGGATAGGTTTGTCACCCAGAGACTCCTATGTTGGTCCATGTGAGGCAGAGCACGCTGGCTCTGTTCAAGAGAAATCTTGACCAGTGGATGAATCATCTCTGTGTCACTGCTGGACAGAGGCACAACAAACTAATGGGCACATTATTTTTTAACATAAGGGGTGGTGTAAGCCACAAAAAACTCTGGGCTAGGCTTATAAATGCCTTAGGGCAGATAGCCTAGTATAAACCTATGAACCTATGAACCTATTAGTGCTACACGCGTGTTCATGCCTTAGTCCAAAGAATTGCAATCTCTGTGAAAAAAAGAAACAGAACAAATGTAGTGAAAAGTTACTCATGACACCAGTAAAATCAGTTAGTATACAAAATCAGCAATTTTATCTTCAGAAGAATAAAGTCCCAAATCTTATACTTGTACTGTACAAATGCAACTGCCCCTATTCTCCACAAAACAAACAGTTTGTATGCACAAGGAAATATAAATAAATATGGAGAATATTAAATTAATTAAAATGCATTAACATTAAATAAATGCAAACAGCAAAATCTCTGGATCCTGTAATGCACAACAAGGGTACCGAGTTTAACATCACTACACTTATGGTAGGCACTCATATCATTGCTCACTAATGTGCAATTCCAAGGACTTCTCTCTGAACACTGAGACCATGTTCTCCCCCAGAGATTTCTGTGTACCCTGGGATAGTGTAAGCTCAGAACTGGGCTATCTAAATAGCAGAGAGGGTGGGTGCACAGCTTTCCCATTTGGTAGATATGCTGTACAGTAAGTTATTGTGCTTCACAAATCTTGAATATGGTCTGCAGTTAAGTAATTTCCAGGTTTTGTGGTTCCTCCATCATACTTTCATTAAGAAATTTACAAAGCTACCATTTCACTTCATAAACACAGAACAATCAACACAAGGCCGTGAAGAAAGCAAACACACTAAATATTATATAAACTCAGAAAATATGAAGAAGAAAAACAATCAGTTTAAAAGAAGTTGATGTCAGGCATTAAACCAAGAAACTGATTGCTGACCAGAATTTCAAATACATAGCCTAACCATCCTGGAAGTTCTTATTTAATACAGTCAGCAAGTCTTCTGAAGAGGAAAATAAAGGAACATTACAAGATCCTCAAAGTACATCTTACTTCAAGAATCAGAAACCAAAGACCCACAGAAAGTAAACAAAAAAGTAATAAAAAAATGAAACAGAGGCATAGTGAAATAACTAAACTCAGCTAGAAATACAAATGAGCCAACAACAATTAAACTAAAATGGGCACTTAAAATATTTCAGAGCTGACGTGGAAAAAAAAATCAAAAAGAACAGAGAAGAATATGGATTAAGTAACTTGATAAGCAACAGAAATGGAACAAACCACTACTCAATTATATCTCAATAAAAAGAAGAAAAATGAACAAAGTGACACAGAATTTATTTCTGCAAAGTTTCAGAGATAATAAAACAGCATTCAAGCCATGGTAAGAACAGAATGCCACCTACTTTCAGCTGAAGACAATGTCAGCTACTTAAGAAACTTTGAAGCTATGAGACCATATACAGCAAAAGAATTGCTGCAAAATGTATGGTTTGATCTTCAACTTTAAAGGACTCAGAGTTAATAAAAGAGAAGTTTCAAAAGAGAACACTCAAAACATTAACATCTCCAAATAGACTAAGTTACTTGACAATTTCATGCAAAAAAAAAAAAAAACAGAAAGCACACAACAGGTAAGCCAAACAGTGCTACAGCAGGTATAAAGTTGAGCTCACTATTGCAATACAAAGGTACATGAAGCACTCAAACTATCATAAGAAGCTTCAGCTTTATTTCATCTTCTCAAAATAAAAACACAGCAAGAATTAGAAAAAATGAAACACTGGCACAGTAGCCAGCCACTAGAATAGAAAATATGTTTCTTGTTACATAAAATATAGAAAGAAGGAGAAAGAAAATATATACAAACCATTCCCTGTTTGTAACAAGTGTAACAGTCCAGAGCAATACAGAACCAGAATCAAAAGAAACAACATGAATTATGGGTCACAACTTACAGACATCACTCCATTCTTACTGGTACTTAAAATTGTCAAGGTCAGAGCACAAAACTACAACCTGAAAACAAGATAAAACACAAAAACGTAATGTTATAAAGATAAAAAACACCACCAAACAACAAACTGAGAACTCTCACAACTAATAACCAGCAATTTTCCAAAAAATAAAAAAATAGGAAATAGCATAGGCATGGAGACACCTTTATACTCTAAGATGACTTTTCCAACTTTGATGACAATAAAAAGGGAATCAAATGATCATGACAAAATTACATCCAACAATCATATAGACTTTTATAAGCAAGAAATCATTGTGGCATCATCTTTATCTACATAAAAAGCTAATGCTGATCTAAATGCAAATCAAAATAAAATATCGAGGGGCATGGCCAAGATGGGCACAGAGCAGCAGCAGAATTCAACAGCTCCACTAAAGAAATCTTATCTACACTGGAATTGTGTCTTCTATATAAAAATTTGGATCTTTTTTTGGCTAAACCTATAATAATATACATCATCTACAATAATATTTACAAAAAATAAAAAGAAGACAGCTTTTCCAGTCAAAATTACACTTGGAAAACTACTTGTCATCTGAAGAAGAAATTCAACATGAGCTTCACAAAGACAAACAGTCAAAAATCTAGTCTCAAAAGAGAACCTCAAACTCTGATAACAAATATGCAGGATTTAAATACAAAGACTGATAAAACTGACATCAAAATAGAAAACTTCAAAGAAAAAAACACTAAACAAATGAATCTACTTCATGAGGGCTTAAAACAACAAAAGATCCAGATAACAGGCATAGAGGAAGCACTAAATGACATGGATGGCAGAATAATGGAAAATGAAAATAATGCAGAGTTCTTACTTAAGCAAAATACTATGCTACAAAATAAGCTAGATTATCTTGAGAATAGATCTCATCAAAACAACTTAAGGATTTTTGGATTAACTGAGAGCATAGAAGCAATAACATGACAAGTTTTCTTACTACCTGACTACCAAAAACTCTTGATCTTCCAGAAGCTTTGTCATTTGGCATAGAAAGAGCCCACTGGGCACTAACTGCTATTAATACCACCAATAAAAAACAACCTGGACCTGTTATAGTCAAATTTCTTTCTTCATCTGACAAAGAATTAGTTTTAAAAACTGCCCAGTCCAAGTCTCCAATAAAATTCAATGACAAAAACTGCTTGGTCCAAGTCTCCAATAAAATTCAATGACACAATAATACGGTTTGACAATGACTATTCATCCATGGTAATAGCCAAAAGGAAAATATTCTTACCTCTGATTAAAGAACTGAAGAAAGCACAAGTGAAGACACATCTTCTGTTTCCTGCAAAGCTGAAGATTTTCATCCCAGAAGGACCCAAGGTGTCTGAGGACCTAGACTCTGTGCTGATTTTTGTTAAAAATTATAAGATCTTAGAAAAAATAGAAATGGAATGGGCAAACCCTTCTCTTAAAACATTGGCATCTAACTCGACCTGGAAAACTACAGAGCAACAAAAAAGACTAAAAAACAAATGAACTAAAGCATAATATACTTCTACATCTTGTTATACCTGTGGACACTATGTTATTAAGTAAGCCTTTTACTGTTGTGCTCTCTCTGCAAGGTAAGCTTTTCTTATCGTCATAAAAATGAAATGATTATACAGCTACATGTATCCCATAAGTTTAGTTTAATTATTATATACTACCCTCTCTTCTATAACTGTAATGGTATCAAACAGTCTTTCTTAGATAATATTACATATTATAATAAAACAGTAATGCTGACATAACATAATCTATCCCCTAAATATAAACATTCTAGAAATAGTATATAAATAGTATATTGATTCTATATTTTTATAGATATAAGCACAACAATCCTCCATATAAGTAAAATGGTCTAAAAAAGTTCTGCTTTGGATGTTAAATATTATATATATATATATATATATATATATATATATATATATATATATATATATATATATATATATATATATATATATATATATCTTCCTTACTCTTTAGTTGGGTATTATATCTCCCTATAGAGGTTTATGAATACTTATTTGAATAACCTTCTGCTGCTCTGGTGTAGCATGTCTTGAAACAACTTTCGGGTATTACATGTCATTAATATTTTTCTGGCATGATTTTGCATATGTTTGGAAAGGAAAGAGGATAATGTCACTGTGTTTCAGTTTTTTTTCCTCTTCTTATTAGAATGTTTCATATGAAATAGGAGAATGGGTTGGAAGAGGGAATGATAAGAAAAGGGAAATAACAAAAGGAAATTTTTTTTCTATGATTTTCATGTGATATAGTATTCTAAATCCTCTGTCTGAATGCCTGCAATTTGTAATAGACTTGTGCTGGCTGTAAGGAACCCTGAAAGCTTTTCCTTCACAAGCTACTATCCAAAAATGAAAAAAAGCTGATGTAACCTTTTTTTGTGGTTTTCCCGATGGGTTTCCTCAAGAAACTTTGGGGCTGTAAATCTCCTTGCGCTGATGATCCACAAGCTTTAATTAGCTTGAACAACCTAGAAACAGCTTGGAAATCTCGTCAGATGCTTCATTTCTCTTTAGAACAATGCGATGTGCACTGATGATGTCAGCACAACAAGACAAACTAAAACAGGAAGCCGACAGCCTGAATATCTTCAGGAAACAGTTTTTAACTTCAAATCAACATTTATTAACCTACAAAACAGCCCAAAATCATCAAAATAGAGGTTGATCATCAAGGATTACAACATATGGACAAAAGAAAGGCAGATTTCATTTTTTTTAAATATATTTTCAAAAAAAAAAGAAAATTAAGTTAATTTGATGACATCATTAGCTTAACTGAATGCATACCTATATATGAGTGATGCTTAATATTCCAGTGCCTGATCTAGTTTGTGGTAAGTTAGGAATAAAATATAGCTTTTTATCAATTTGAGCTATAGAAAACTGCTTTTTAGTCTTAAGCTTTAAATATCTGAAATGGCAGCCAACCTTGCATGTAGCTATACAAAACTAATTCTTCATAGCTTGAGAAAGATCAATTAACTAAAGTATAATTCAGTTACATCTAATGTCACATTTTGTATGTGTCAGAACAGCTTACAGTCTAATTCATTTGTGAATAATTACCTGAAAGATATTCTAAACTGATATTTGCAACCCATTATAAACATTGAAAACATGTTACACTGCAGGATTTGTTTTTTTTTCCCTCTCTCGCTCATAGATTAAAGGTAATAGTTTCATCGAGATTTATAGTAAGGCTGTATATGATGTTTTAAATTAGCAAAGTGTAAAGAAACAATTTATTTTAGAACATATCAAGCTTTACCTGTAGAGGGCAACAAAAATGGAATGTAATGATAATAGATAATGGTTATTAACACCTTGTTAAACATTGTTTAGCGTGATTATAAAGAAGTTGATTAACAAACTTGGTCTTACACTATTCCTACAGGAACAACCTGTTAATTTAGGTTATATTCACTGTCTTCTTTAAAGTTCAGTTATATTTAATGCATACAATATACTTTATTTTCAAGAATGAATAGTTGTATCAGATGAGCTATACTTAATCAAATGTATTATGCTACAAGAAGAAATAATATCTAGTATGTTACCTAATTTTAATTACTGAAATATACACAACAAGTGGTTGCTATGTTCTGTTGCTACTGCCTAAGGGTTTGATCCAAGTGACTGTTGTCACTGGGACAAGGAGTTTCTAACTACAGGTGGGGAGCTACATTATTTTTCTATAAGTTACTGCATGCAACTAATTTTATAAAAATGTTTCACCTGACATCCATTATAATAGAGCTACATAAGAACACAAGCTACAATAATTGCAACATATATATTACCCACTATGAAACATGGACTGAAGTTTATAGATTAAACAATTTTCATTTAGGAGAGAGATACATAAAATACATATATGATACACATAAGACACAAATTATACTAATACTGTTAAAAATATAAAATGGCCACACTTAAAGGCATATCAATCAACATAAACAGTCTGAATAACCCAATCAAAAGGGGAAGTATATTTAAATATCTAGCCATACACAAACCCAACATGATTTTTACAAGAAACTCATTTATTGAAAGACAATATTAAATTTCTGAACACAAATATACAGTCATAGCAAGTTCAGAACATTCAAAAATGAAAAAGGGTGTAGCTATTCTTTGGAACAAATCACTTCCTTTATCTAGAATAATTAAGTCATATCAAGATGACAAAGGAATGTTATGTCTAGCTTTAATTGAAATAAAAAATGTTATAAACTAGTTAACATGTATTGGTTACCTGGTATAGGAACCAATACTATTAAACAACATTTAAATCAAATAGTTTCTCAGTCTGAAGGAAACATCATAATGGCAGGGGATTTCAACTGTATTTTAGAGGGAAAAGATTCTAGTACCTTAGGGAAAAGGAAGATAATGCCACAGGCTAAACATTTAATAAAATGCATGGACTCTTATCAACTAAAAGATATTCATGATTGTACAGATCAGATCTTGTTACAATACACATTCTATTCCAATAGATACAAAACATATTCTAGAATACATAGGATAATACTCTCCACACAAATAATAAATGATTTAACAAACAGTAAAATCATATCATGCCCAATTTCCAATCATAATTCTATTATGTTTGAGCTTAACGTCAATAGTACACCTAATGTACAAATAAAAAGAATTCCTGCATATCTTACACAATTAAAAGATTTTCAAATGTTCTTAAAAGAAGAAATACAAAATTTTATAAGTATAAATTCAGTATCTAACACTCTAGACATATACACATAGAATGCTTTAAAAGCTTATTTATATGAACAAATAAACAAATGGTATTATAACAAAAGGAAGTCTTGGGATAAATATTTAAAAACAATACAAGATAAACTAGATACGTTACACCTTAAAAATAAAGATCTAAAAACTTTAGAGATGAAATAGATAAACTAAATGAGGAATATAGAGCTATACTTCATCACAAGACTATGATCACCTTAGAACAATACAAATTTCTTCCTTATTCATCAAGCCCCAAACACTTAACTAACCTTAAGAACAAAACTAAAAGAATAAATAAACATAATCATATTAGAGATATACTCTTTGAGGAAGAAGAAGGAGGTATATAGTATACAAGATATAATAGATGAATTTAGAGATCACTTTCACAGAATCAATCAAACCACACATAACACAGAGTCTAAAGCTAAGATAAAAAAATGTATTAATAACAATCTCTATAAGAAACTCAACAAGCAACAGGCAGAAGTCATAGATAACCAAATCTCCCTAGCAGATATATATATATATATATATATATATATATATATATATATATATATATATATATATATATATATATATATACATATATACACACAAATTAACAAACTTAAACAAAATAAAGCACCAGGAAATGACAGAATTATACCTGAGTTATATAAAATTATGCCTAAAATGGCTATCGCTTTACTCCACAAAGTTTACAAGGCAGCTCAGAATGACATTATAATGCCTCCTTCTTGGAAATACACATTTATATTACCTATACTAAAACCTAATAAAGACCCTAAACTTTGTTCTTCATATAGACCCAACTCACTATTGAATGTGGATTATAAAATGTTTATGAATATATATACTGAAAGACTAAAGAAAGTCTTATCACATTTAATAGATGAAGTCCAGACAGGCTTTGTGATTAATAGAAGCACTTATGATAACATCAAACGAACTCTAGCCTTAATAGATTACTCTCAAAGAAAGAAGAAAAATCTGACATTAATAAGCCTGGACATAAATTCAGCATTTGACTCAGATTGGGACTATCTGTTCATTTTACTGGAATGTCTAAATTTCTCTAAAAGTTTTATTGATTTACTAAAACATCTATATAAGGGAGCCCTAGCATATATTTAAATAGGATCATACATCTCAACTAAAATACCTATCAAAAAAGGAACCAAGCAAGGATGCCCTCTCTCTCCTCTATTATTCACCCTAATAATGGAGTCATAGGCTAATGATATAAGGAAAAATAAAAATATAGAAGGACTAGAGCTTAATGAGGAAATAGCTTCTAAAGTCCAACTATTTGCAGATGATGTACTTATTACCACAAAAGGAAATGATTCTTCATTAACATCATTATTTGATTCCATCAATATATTTCAAAGGATGTCTGGTTTGTCATTTAATGATAATAAAACCAATATCTTACCTATATACACAAATAAAAATAAAAGAACTATTGATAATAATAAATACAAATCTAATACAGAACAAATTACATACTTAGGAATCATCCTTGCTAAAGACATAAAATCAATAACACAATTAAATTATAATAAGTGTTATGAAACATTCAAAGTCTTTTATTAAAGTGGAATATGATTTTATTCACAACAGAAGAAATATCAACAATCATAAAAATGATAATCCTACCTAAGATTCTACATATTATTCAATCTATTTTAATACTTCCCTCCAAAAAACTTACTAATAAGTTAAATTCCTTGATATTAAAATTATTTTGGTCTCCCAAAAAAATGAGAATAGCCCTTAAACAACATATAAATAGTTGCAGCGAAGGAGGATAGCATTTCCAGATCTGAACCTATATTCCAGTTCTTCTATAATTAAAACAATTGTACAACTTTTGGATACTTCATACTCGGCTAAATGGAAGGTTTATTGGAAAGCAACTGCTATGCAATTAATAATGAGACCTCTAACTTATAAGCTAGAAATAATAAGCAATCCAATGTTGTGGATACTAAAAGAGTACTTTACTATGAATATATCACCAAAGCACACAACCAGCTACATCTGCAATAGTCTAACAAATTTTAGAGACTTCATATATAAAAATCTCAGATATAAAGAATGTTTTTTCTACTATTCCCTATAGCATTTACACAAGATTCTTTGTTAACATCTGATTTAAATAAAATAACATTGTTTAAACAAAATGAACGTAAGTTTTGGTTTCAATTGACTTCAGGCAATAAAGCTAAAAGTGTAGATCAGATAATACAGGAATTTTAGTTGGATAAATCTGTATGGCTAGATATACAAACCCTTAGATTATTTTTAGACAATAAAATAAATTTGATCTCACCAACAACCAAATATGATATTAGTGCATTATTAGACTACTCTCAATCAATCTTACAGCATAATCAAATTTATTCAGGCAAACTTTCTTTTATATTCAGAATAATAAGAAATAAAACTTATAGCTTCCCAGAAAGTTATTGGAATTACTTCTACACAATTAATAATGAACTTCCCTGTGATCAAGACAAAATAAACATATTATAATCGGCAGGAAAAACAACTCTGTCACTGAAATGGAAATTATACACCTGGAGATTTATGTACAAATCTTTTTATACTCCTTAACTAATGAATAAAATCAACAGAAAACACAACATTTGTAACAAATGTAAGTCAGACATAAATATAGATTGGACTCATATGTTCTATGATTGGCCTGCTATAAGAGTATTTTGGGGAAGTGTTAATGAACTATTACAGGTACTATTCACAGATAATTTTACGCTTAACAAGTCTTTAGTGCTTTTTAATATACCCATATCACACAGTGTTAAAAAAAGTAAAATATCTTGCTGTGGCTAGAAAAAGCATTACAAAAAATGGATATCTGAATCCGCTCCTACTGTCACTGAATTTAAGAATATGTTAAATGAGGTTTGTCATTTACAACTTAAAACTATAATTATTAGAATGGATTTGGCAGGATGACAATTTAACTGCAGTGACAAGACTGTGGACAATTCCCTGTCAAAATTGAGTGAACAGACAGTATAGAAATGAAATGTAACAGCATGCGGGAATTGCACCCAAGTGTAGTCACATTTATGTTGTGTTATGTGCTGTGAGTTGATGTGCGCTCCCTTACAATACTACAATAGCCTTCCTCTGTGGTGTACAGGCATCCCCCAGAGAAGAGATTCACGTCGGGTATCCGCCAAGTTCTGCTCCTGCACCTGGTTGTTAGTATGGGGAAAGTCCATCAGAGACATCGGACACATTCCAAAACCGCATAGGGTATGATGATGGCATCCAGAAATGCAGGGACAACATCATCCAAAGGTAGGAATGCCAACGCTATCAGCTTGTGGATGGCAATGGAAGATGATTTGTGCCATGTGTATAATGTATATGACATATATTATCCATGTGGGAAAAAAAAAATCACCAAACCAAGAATGATGTCAGACTCAGTCAGTCAGAGTCTGTGTCTGTGTTAGTACTACCAAGAAGCAAGTACCATCCATATCCGACCTTCATACTGGGGCATCAATAATCCGCAAAGAGTTGCTAGAGGTGTAGCCATGGATGCCCAGCCACTGGTGCCATTGTGCATGCGGGCCATGCTGGTGTGGCAGTGATTTGCCACGTGGCTTGGCACTTGTGCTGTATCTGTTGCCAATCAGACGGGGCTATACAGATACATACATTCCAGACAGTAGGTCGGTTTACACCGGTTTACTTGTCTTTACCTTATTGACTCTGACTCTGTCTCTGTCTGTCTGGTTGCATGGTACTGCAACCATCCCTCCAACTGTCTCTCTGACTGCCTCTTACAATGTCCGCAGTTAACACACATCCCTGGGGTTGTCATATGCTGATGCCAATTTGCAGCAGGTTTCTGTGTGTACTGTGCCAGCCCCTACAGGACACGCAAAAAACCCTGCATATCTTACATACATGTGGAGTGGGAGATGGTTATGGCTACTATATCTCCCTGCTACTGGGTTAGGACCCCTGCAAAAACAGGTGTTTCTAGGTTATGTGTGGTGTGTGGATGACTTGACTACTGCTTGTTTGTTGGCCCTTTAAGGGCTTAGCCTGGACACATGATGACCTGCTATTGCATGCATTCAGGGTAAAGTGTGCTGTGCATTTCTAGAACAACTAGAAAGACATATGCATACCATATGTGGGTGAATTTACAGAATTTGTTGAAAAAAGATTAACAATTACAATGAATAACTTCAGTTTCTTTTTTTTTCTTTTATATGTGAAACACAATCAAAAATGGTTAAAAATATTACATTTTATGTAAAGATTAATGGATGTCTTTGTAAATACCTTAGTTATTTTATTTTATTTTATTTTATCAGTTATTTTATATAGTTATTTGAATTTTATAAGTTACAATCTCTGAAATTACAATTTTTCTGTGAAACTTATGTGATTGTTTATAAATTCGTTTTATTTAAAATCAATAAAATTGTTTGAAAAATAATAACTACAGTACTAGTGACAACAATAGAGACTGAAACAGGAATATGAGAAAACAGCACAAAGATCAACAATGTACCAACAAGATGAATAATAAAATTTATATTATATGAATCATAAAATATCCAAAGGTAACAAAAGAAAAAAAATACAATAGAGAATAAAAGGAACCCTAATGACCAAAAATGGTATAGAACTAACACAGGCTGTCATGTCTAAAATAAAAAACTCTGCATCCTCTACGCATCTACTGAAATACAACAAATGACAACCTAAGAAAAGCGTTTTATCATGAAAGGTTCAAAAAGGAATAAAAAATATCTGCAGATGAGCTGAAAATATAACTGAGTTACTAGTTACTACTTAATAGCTGTAACTTTGCACTTTCCTCGTTGTCCATTACACTTCTCCCTGTGGAAAGTCAAACCTCATATATGCTCATCATATTTAATGTAATAATGCTAGCTACACTATCTACACTTATTGCCACTCTGAGAGGAATTTATCTCTAGATATTTTTAAAACCCCTGTATTTATTTATTTAATCTCTTCTTTAATATCTATGTGTGATACATTTTTTACAATATCAGGTACAGTCTAACATTGCCCAAACCTCTTTAGCAATTACTTCTCCATGTCCTACAATGTTTTATTGATATTTTTCCAATACTTGTAATAAAATATATGATGTGCATATATTAACACTGGGTACCTTATTCCCAAATGCCCGTGTTGCCAAACCTCAATCATAATTGTAATGTTTTACTTGTATATATATATTTTTTTTACTTTTGTTATCTATTACTAGTAATATGTTATGGCTATATTTAACACATACATTTTACACTGTAGCACAATTGTTCCTTTTTTGCAGCTTAGAAACATTTCTAATGCTTACTTTCTCTGCATTTTCAATATGCATTTGTATTGTTTATATTCTGTTTGTCTGTTCTATTGATTTGTGATAAGCTGAAGATTCTTCTTCCTGGAATTCTACTGAAAACAGATCTTCCTAAGTAGGCACCTCAAGTTAAATATGTTACTAAAAAGCAAATGAATTAAGAAACAGACAAACAGACAAACATATTAGATACATGCATTTTCTAGTTTAGCTATATTTTTATTCAACAACTGCAAACACAATCATTACTAATCTAATAATGTTGCTAAAATGCCCTTTTTGCTGTTTTGCATTTGTACATTAGAAAACTACTAACATCCAATAAAATTTATGCAGCATGAAACTGAAGTCCAGATATATTTATTTAACAATAAAAGTAGTAAAAATAACTATGTAAGTACACCGCACATATTCATATTAAAGCTTAACAAACACATTCCATATTAGCAAAAATATATGGCTAGGGCCTGGATTTTTCTGTCAGATATTCATGTTTGTTTTGTTTGGTTTCCTGGGCTTGACCATCATGATCAAACGTCAGCACACAGGAATTTATCCCAATGTAACCTTGGGAGCCGAGTATTATTAATATACTCCGAAATTACAGAATGACTGGAGGCTGTTGAGTATCTGCTTAAAGTGAATCACTGAAGCTGTTTCAGATGCAGCTTACTAAAGGGATAATACTGTAGCTTCTTATGCTACTAAACTGCTTGCTGTATGAAGGAAGTTGTGAGCAGTTTTCTGCTGAATGTCAAACTTATCCACAAGTTAATTGTGTAAGTGATAGATATATGCTGAAACTGCAAAGTAACTGTAGGCAGTCAGCTGAGTCTTATGGATTTATTTATACTGTCATGGTAGCAAGTAATTAGACTGGTTACATAGTGTCATTCTGAAGTGCTAAGAAAATGTAGTATATAGATTAGACAGTGGGCCAGATTCAAAGACATCTTGCAGATTATGCAGGACTGTGCAGCTCTATACATACATGGTTCTCTAAGGTTGGGTTGAGTCAGAAATTGCATTGCTGTGGACAATGATGAATGAACTGCAAGATGGTGAATAAATGAAAGAGGCAATGACATAACTGTAATAACTGACATGAAGACAACAGCTTACAGTGACTAGAAAGGGATATGAGAATTCTCAGGTAGAAATTATTCAGAAAGGGCAGAACAGGAGAAGGAAGTGGAGTAGTGATTGGATATATAAGGGAAGGAATTAAATATTCACTGGAATAGGAGGAAGATAAGGATAGAAATGATGATGAAGATTTGCCAGGTTTTGTATCTGTACTGTGAAAAAAAAAACACAGAACAAGGGGGCCATTAAGCATACTTTACTACCCATTTGGGAAACAATAATACTCAAAGCAGGCTACTGGACAAAATGAAGGTTTGTTCCTGGAAGAAAACAGATTGAACTTATTGAAGGATGTAAACCATCTAGAAACCATCAGAAATGTTCTGAACACCACAATGAATAGGAAAGTAGACATAGTTGAAACATAGAGAAAGCTAGTTGTAAGAAAAATGTCACAAAATTCAGAAAAAAATTCAGAAAAAAAGAGAAGATCGAGTTTGCAGTCCTAACCGATGTGGTTAGAATGGAACATGTCAAGGTCAGGAAAAAACACATTATTTACAATGACCATTCAAGCATGTGTTATAGTACTGGATTAAGGACACAGCTAAAAAATAAAAAGCATTGACATATAAGGTAGCACCCTTTAAGAAACAGAAGCAAAGTCAAACACAATATGTTACAGTGGAAAGAAATCTGAGCAGTAGGAAGTAAATAAGAGAATACCAGATTGGCATTATTAAAGCCACACAGGGCAGCATTAAAGATACATATAAATAAAAAATAAAAAATTTAAATCTTAAAGCAAAAGAAAAAAATCATCTTCAGTGAACATAGAGGTCACAATAGCAATAGAATGAGGAAAACAGTATTCCAAAAGGCCTAAGGAAGTATGAGTTTACAATTATGAGGAGGGAGGGGAAATAGATGGAAAGACAAGTAAAAGAAGCCAATAAACATTTGAGGAGGGGGGATGGAGACAGCCACAGCAGTAAAGGAAAAGCAAGAGTTTTCTTTGCACATTTTCATAATGCAAAAGTACAGAAATAAATGGAAGAATTAGCAAAGTATGGACAAAATGCAAAGAATCCAATAATGAAGCAAAACTGATGACCTAATTATTGGCTTCAGTATTCACAGTAGAAAATGGAAGAAGATTACCAGGGTAGGAAGGGGATGCATAGATGGTGACCAGCAGATGGATGAAACCTTGTCAAAAAAATAACTAAAGGCAGAGTTAGAGAATTTTGGGGGATGGGTGGCAAATCTCTGATAAAAGGCAGACCATCTTGTATGGTAGTAGCAGTGGGAGAGTACAGATATGCAAACATACAGCAGATCTGACTGCCAAATATAGCAATCAAAACTATACATTTACAAGAAGCATTATGATTTCTGCTGAATAAACTGATCTTAACTTTGTTGAAAATGAAAAAGAGTAGGCTTAGAGGCATAGCCAACTAGGGTATCAGGTATCAGGCTACTGGCATATCTAAAAAGATATCAGGACTGGGAAAATTCATTGTAGTACCCAAAAAAAAAACCAGCTATCCCACACCCATCCAGTCCTGTGAAGACAGAAAAAATTTCAAACACAATTTGGAAGAAAGAGATCAGTTCCCACCAACCCCAACAAGACAATTCTTCTCAGATGAGGTACATACAGCTAGTAGCTTCAGCCCAATCTCAACAATCCCAGAATGGACATAACAGCAGAGTTCCCTACCCACACAACAGATGCACTGGAGAAGCCAGCTGCAGTATAACCCATCTCAGTTCCATCCAGGAAAGGTATAGAAGTTTATGGGTTAGGCAAAACTAAACAAAACCTTAGGATCTAGACACTTTAGGGTAAAAGAGTAAATTACTTTCTCTGCAGTTATGTACTCAATTGGATTGATTTGAGGGGACATTTTCCTACTCCTGCAGGTTCAGAGTGTGAACTGTGCAATAGTCTCAAAATGTAGTGCTGCACACAGGAATTGTGGGCTCCAGACTGCTGCCTAGCAACAGTTCCTGGATCCTTTAAGTTATAGTAATATCATATTTAGGCTATTTTAATGGTCAAATGTGTGTCCATTAATTTCAGGAGTTTCAATTCTTTAGAAAACAAGCAGAGCTAGGCCACCACAGAGAAACATTTATTGACAAATAAAACAATAAAATGGCATAAAAACAGAAAAGCCACAGAAACAGGGATAAGTGCTTTCAACTCATAGAGCCTTCATCTGATCCTCCATTACTGCCAGACCTTCAGTACTTCTCCCCTTTAAAGCAAAGAGCAACCAATTAAATTCATCTAGGAAGTGGTTGCTCTGTATTTTAAAGGGAGAGTAGTAATGTTTCTCCGTGGTGGCCTAGCTCTACCTGTTTTCTAAATATTTTTGTTTGGTTGAGCAGCCTTTAGCGATTGGGAGTTTTAATTCTTCTGTACAAAGTCTTTAAACAATTATTGAAAAAATGTTGACATTATGTATATACAAGAGTGTAAAATAGCAGCAAGGTATGTTAGATCAGTATGAATTTGTTGTGGTGGTATATGTCTATACCATTTAAACAAGAAAGCAAAGGTAGGTAGATATCAACAGGCGGGCTTCTCATAGATAAACATATCAAAAGGAATGCAGGCATATCTAGGCTAATTTCTCTAATTCCAAGATCCCTTGGTTTTGAGCTGTATATATGATCACATTAAGGCTGAGCCTTACGTCTTTATTGATTTCTTTAGTAGTTTGGTTAATGTTCCAGACCATTGCCTCCTGTGCATAGCAGGACATTTCAATACAGTCCTTAACTCAAGTAGAAATATGACTATACCTTCTTTGGAAAAGTATACAAAATCCCATGAGATTGTATTAGATGAAATGGGGGATTGAGGATTAGGATATTTGGTATGCTGCACATTCTTTAAATGAGGAATTTACATTTTCTTTCCCCAAGTAATAGGCTGGCTAGTCATATGGATGGGTCTATATTAGTTTGCCAAAATTTATTTTCCGCGAACACCTAATCATTGACCCATATTCAGCAAAAATCACTTCCGTGAGTCACTGAATACTCCAAGGGCAAAGAAGCAGTTGGCCAACTACACAACTTTGCCCTTTTCTCCACTGTAGTGCGATCTCAGAATTGGTATATATAGTTTGGGGGCTAGGGGGTGCAGCTTGATTTAGTTAGATGTGGGTCAGTTGTGCTGTGGGGCAAGTATTTCCTTACCCTTGGTAAATTCAGCGAATCATGGAAGAGGTTTTTGCTGATTATGTGTCGATGATTAGGTTTTCGCTGAAAATAAATTTCAACAAACTAATATAGACCCATTTGAACTACTAGATAGCAGCAACTGACCTATTGTATATGGCCACACAGTCAAAACAGCACTCTCCTCTTAACCAATCAAGATGCAGAAACCATCCAGTCTGACCCTTTTGCTCAGCACTAAGGACACAAACCATGGAGAATGGACCTTTTAATTTTAGGAAAACCTGATTTTGTCAGGTGCATTAGGGTAGCAATTATGAACTTGTGGGTAGTTTCCCCACACAAGTCTAGGGTGGCTTGTTGAAAATGGAAATACAAAGCCTATGTAAATGGGGAAAGCAAAGGCTTTCTATCTTAAACAGAAGAGTACCCAAGTTAAAAGTTGTAAAGCAAACTCTATGAATTATGTCTTTTGTGTTAAGCAGCCTAGTTTAAAGAATAAAAAATGGCACTTAAGCAGCTCAGTCTAATCTGTACTGAAACAGCTATAGTCTACCATGAAAGATCAGCCATTAAGACATAAGCCCTAGGCAAAAAGCTGGAAAGGTGTAAGTACTTATAGGGAAATAAAGAAGACAGGAAATTAATATTTGTACCCTATGTTTATATCAGTATAAGCATGTAACACATTCACACACAAGGTATTAGTGAGAGTTGGGTAAAATACTATCAACTGTTATATTTTGGCACCATTAAATAAAGTGACTTCAGGAAATGGATGGATTCCTCAAGAACTGTCATACACCTAATCTCTCCCCCATCACATTTGAATTCCCTGATATTATTCATATCCTAGGTAAGGAGAGCTATTAGGGATTCATCCAAAGGGAAAATTCTTGGGCCTCATGATTTAAATACTGAGCTATATCAGTGTATAGAGATCTTCTGATAGACTCTCTAACAGATATACTTGGCTATCAACAAGAAGATGGACAAGTCAACCCCTTCTTCCCTAATATTCATCCTCACAGCCATACCTAAACTGGATAAAATTCACATTAAACTGTCTAATTATTGGCCTATGTTACTCACTAGCACAGATCTGAAAATATACTATAGAACTGTATCTGATAGGTTAAAAACTATACTGCCATCTGTTATTTCAAGTAGCCAAATGGACTATGTCATGGGAAGATCTTGTGACAACCACCTACATACTCTGATTACTTACATGCAGCGGCTGATGTCAGTGCCAGACTCAGCCATAGCCATGTTAATAAATTTGATAAAGCTTATAAATCTATTAAGTGTACATATTTATGTAGAGTAACAAAAAATTGATTTCCCTTCTAGATTGTAATGGCTGTTAAGCCATTATATACATCCGCTGCAACTGCAAATCTTGGTGGCACTCTTCTATCATGTCCACTGAGGTTGTGTAAGGATACAGGCAAGGATGTCCACTCTTTCTGGCTTTGACCTGTTATGCACTGAACCACTGAACAGGAAGTTACAGCATGCTTTGGACTCACAGGATGGCCACCGATGAACACACAAATTAAACTTTTGCTCTTTATTGATGACTGCATCTTCTGAATGCAGAATCCTGTGGAATATATACCAACAGCTATGCTTACTTTCTTAAATCGTGTCAGTATTGCAGGGCTACAAGTTAACACCAACAGGAGACAGCTATTTTGGATTACATATCTGTCTCTCCACCATGTCCTATTTATGTTGCAAGCAAAAGTTAGGTCTCTAGAGCTAGTAGTTCTGATGCTATTTGTTTTGCAGATATGCAAAAAGTTCATCAACGCAGGGTCCAGGGATACCTTGTATGGTAGGCATAGATCACCTCTCAATAGTCTGTAGGAGACCGAGTATAGAAACAGGACTTTGAGGTGATCCATATAGGACATTGTGTTTATGTCCTGTATACTTTTCATAAAGAACCTTTACAGACGTTTCAGTTGCTGCATGTGTCTTGTGAGGTACATACCGAAGGAGGCATTATACTCAATGAAAGGTCTGATGAGTGCCAAGTATAGGGGTACAATGTCTTCTCTCGACCTAGATGCCATACACTTAACATAATCTACTGGGGCTGTGAAAGGAAGTGATGTTATTTTATGGAAAGTCTTGTACTTTATTTTATATGTTATTTTGTTGCAGTGTCATACCAAATTTTTTTTCTTTCTTTATTTATTGTTTATCTATTTACTCACTGGGAAAGTCCACCTGAACCATACAAGACTCCCTTTCTGCAGAGACCCAGGGAAAAAAGCTCCAACAGTACACATTAATTAGAACAAATTTCAAAAATAATAATAAACAAACGTCATAAAAAATGGAAAAAATGAAGAGTGATTAATCAAAATACTCAGTAATACTCGGTAATATATTTTTTAACAGAAATTAGAAGTTTGGAGGTATAAAGAGGTAATGTATTCTTCAATGGCTAAATATGTTAATGAAGTATATTCTGACTAACAGCAGAAGTGGTCCATGATTTAAATCCACATTAGGGATACTTTATTGGCTTTGTGCCTCACAAATGGAGAATGGCAACTGTTATTACCCTGCACAAAGGTAGGCTATCTATACATCCTAGAAATTACACATCATAAGTCTCACTAGTCTTATATGCAAAGCCATGGAAATAATTATCATGGAAATTATCGATAATGGCTTAGAAACCCTCCAAACACTGAATTCAACCCAGTTTGGTTTCATCAAGGGCAGGTCATGCTTACTCAACCAGTTGGAATTCTTTGAGAATGTCACCAAAGCAATGGACAAGAACAAAACAGTTCATACTGCCTACCTTGACCTGGCCATGGCATTTGACACAATACCCCATTTGGACATTGTTAACAAACTCAGGATGTTAGGTATAATCCCTTAGATCACCCAGTGAATAGACAGTTGCCCTACAGACAGGATCCAGGAAATTAGAATTGGAGATTCCATCTCAACAGAGGCCAGTCACCAGAGGAGTCCCTCAGGGATTAATCCTGGGACCTCTCATTTTTGGCATCTACTTCTGTGAAATAAAACCCATTGTCAAGAGCCTCTGGCTGACTTGGGGACATGTATAGGTAGCAATCTAGCCTTCAACTGTCATGTGTCTGTGGTAGTGAGGAAATGATTCTATGTTGTGTAACTTATAAACAAAAGTATGACATCTAGGTCTAAGGAGGTCATTGTTACACTATATTTGATGCTCATCAGATCTATCATTGAATACAATACTCCCTTTTGTATGTACCTAACAAGGCACATCCAAAAGTTGGAGGTCCACCCACCTGCACCACCTTAGTAATGGGTGCTAACCCTAACCCTAATGCCCCTTTCCCCAACCCTAACCCTATACCTTAACATCATTAAAACCTTCCCTTAATACTGCAACAACAACAGTACATCAATCCCCTAAACTAACCCTTACCCTAAAAGACATAAGCTCGCACACAGACACACAACTCCCATTCTTTACTCATCCCAGACCCTAACCCTAACTCTCACACACACACACACACACACACACACACACACACACACACACACACACACACACACACACACACACACACACACAGAGTCTCACCCCCCACACCCCACTTACCTGTATTGTCATTCTATACCTTTGACATATTCACCATTCCACCATCCATTTCATCAACATTATATCACACCCCTGCATTTGTCAAACAAACATACATTCGGTAAAACACAGGGGACCCATGTGTATATGCATTTGTGCATCTGATATCTAATTACCACTGCACAAATCTGCAAATGCCTTTTTAAACATAAAATCCACTCACTACAAGCAAGCCCTTCTTACCCTGGAGGATGTCAATGTCTGTATAGTGACTGAGACATGGTTTAAAATGGTGGAGAGCACTCTGGCTGTGCAGGGCTATAACGGCTTCCACACATTTAGACCAGTTACTGTGCAGGAGGGGAAAAAAAGTTGGAGGTGTCTCAATCTTCATCCAGAAGGACTCACATCAAGGCTGGTAAAGCAGTATGATGCAATACAGCTTATCCATGTCCAAATAAACATCACAAAGGTCCCATACCATATATTAGCTAGCTATAGAACTCATTTTATGCTCCAAGAAATCTACAACATCTATCTACAAGAGCTAGACTCAGTATTAAACCCAATACCATTTTCCTAGGTGATCTAAACTATCCATCTATAGAATAGGAAACCTACACCACCACCACCACCACCAGAACACAAGCACAGAGATTCCTGGACTTTGTCAATGAAAATGCCCAATTAGTCATATAACCCACTAGGAGGAACAACATCTTGGATCTTGCCCTTACTATTATAGGGGCATCTTCATCACTTGCTATGTCTGACCATAAAACCATCCCCTTTGAAATAAAACTGAAACCAGAGATCCCTTCTACCCATGGTATTTTTAGAATTTTCTCTACAACAAACTACCTAGTCCTATTTCAAATCACAACAAACCAAGTTAACTCCACTAAATACACATAAAAGTACAAGATCACAGTATCCCAGCATGTAAACAGCTGCATAGATGCAGCTGTACCAAGTAGGAACAAGTTCAGTGCAAACCCCAGAAAAAAAACATACATGGTGGAAACATAATATCAACAAGCTGTGCAATAAAAGAAAGAAAGTTTTGACCAAAAGAAGAAAAAAATCCCAGAATACTAAACAAACAACTCAGCAGTTTAATAAAATCCAGCAAAGCCAAGTATGAGACTAAAATAGCCATCCAAGCCAAAGACAATCACAAGGCCTTTTTTAGTCATTTTCGTAATCTCTAAAGCTCAGTGGAGCAATGCACTGAGCTGATTGTGAAAGATGTTAACTATGCTGAGGCTGAAGATATAGACAACCTACTGGCCAATAACTTCAGCTTTAACTTTTACTGCCATTACAACTATCTTATCTTGTCTTATCTACACTCAGCTTCATCCCATGTACCTTCAGTTTTGCATTCTATTTCCTTATCCTCTGCTGAAGTTATTCCTCAGAGTCTGCCTGTAATGACAGTTGTGCCTTATCTCTCCCTCAAGATGTATCTGAAACTGTTTTACCTCCAGATACCGCACAAGAACAAGCCCTAAAAGCACTGTTAAAGGATGAAAATATTGCATTGATGGGCCCTGTCAGTATTTCTGGATGCATCCCAAATAGCATGAATCACAATGTAGCCAAACCCCTAAATACACTTTTAACCCTCAGTCTCCATACAGGTTTTTTACTAAGCAAATAGAGAATAAATACAGTAATTCCCTTGCTTAAGGTAGGACATTCCAGAGACCTAGGAAATTATAGACCCGTAAGTCTGACAGTCTCATATGCAAAGCCATGGAAAGACTTATTGTGGAACTAATCGATAAGGGCACAGGAACCTCCAAATATTGTACCAGTCTCAGTTTGGATTCTTCAAGGGCAGGACCTGCTTACTCAGCCTGGTGGACTTTTTTGAAAAGATCACCAAAGCAATGGATGAAGATAACATACTACACAAAGCTTTTGATGCAATCTTCCACCCAGGTATAATAGAAAAGCTTAATAAACTGTGAATAAATCTCTATGTCACTCATTGGATTGCCAACTGGCTCACAGATAGGATGCAGGAAATCAAAATAGGAGAAGTTACCAACACAACTGCCCTTAAGTGTTAAGCCAGTTGTGTTGGATTTGGGAACTTGGACAGAGACCTAATGCTCAACCAACATGTGTCCATTATCATAAGAAACTTGTCTTATATTGTATAGCTTTTAAACAAAGGGATAGTGTCTAGATCTAGGGATGTCATTGTCCCCTTTACTCAGCCATCATTAGGATAATCAATGAGTATAATGCCCACTTTGGCATGCATCTGTCCAGACACATACAACAACTGGAACACCCACAGAGATACTTTACTAAAAGTATTTAAGGTCTAAAAAATATGTCCTACATGGGCTGACTCAAAGCCTGTCACTATACTTGTTATTCTACAGACTGCTAACAGTTGACCTATGTCTGGCATATAAGGCATCTTCTGTCCCAATACAGATGGATTTACTACATATAAGCAAGTCAAATGTCATCTGAAATATTCAGTTTAGAGATGCAAACCTTTTATGTAAAATCTGCAGAACAGTTTGGATGGACGGGTTTATCTATCATAGGATATTGCTGCACTGGAAAAGACTCCCCATCCATGTAAAACAAAGCTCATCATTGACCATTTTCAAGTGCAGCTTAGATCTATGGATGGGAAACAGAAAATTTACCACAGGACTGCCTCCTGTACTACTAATGGACAGCGGCAGCTCTTAAATACTTTATCCCTTGCATGGGTCCCCTCAAATTATGTATGGTATGATCCCAGTTCTCACTAGAAGTAATTTATAATTATTGACCATGGGATGGGTAAGAACAATCTAACACCAAATTGGATAGGTTGGTTCAAGCACAGAAATGGAAACTGGCTAGGCTTAAAATGGTCTACTATGGCAAATAGCCTAGTACTTACCTTTGAACCTATGAACCTCTAAAATCATGCAGAAAGTGCTGGTCATCTAAATACAGTGATTAACTTCCCAATGGCATGCAGTATACATTTTTTCCTATGTCTAAGAATCACAGAATCTAAAACAATTTTACAACTGCAATAATGTTATTTCATTGTGGAATGCCTTACATAGGAAAACAATAAATATGCATCATTCCCCATTATTCTTCATCAAGAAAAAATAACATATAACTCAAAAGTCCAATAGTCCACACTGTAAGCATGTAAAAATGGGAGAAATCAAATTTAGCATTCATGATGGTCACATTTACCTGCCAATAAGATTTTTTTTCTTTTAAGTTAATTAAAACTTGATGGTAAGGTGAACTGTCAGATTAGAATTCACAACTATGTAACACCACACTTGACATAATCATTATATAAAAATGGAATTACTGAAATTATAAACTTGACAGGTTAGAATTTGCAAACCATTCCAGTCAATAAGTTATTAAAATCAAAGTCTCTCCTTGTTCCTTGTGCAAAACTCTCTCTCTCTCTCTCTCTCTCTCTTTCTTTCTCTCTCCCCCTCAGCAGCCTGAAGGCCACAGGTCTGGTATAGTGGAATGTAGTGTCCGTGTGTAAATCAGATAGTATGACTGTCTCTTTCTCTCTGTCTCTCATTCAGCTGACTGAACAAACAGCCATTAATGCCTCTGTCAGGAGCTTCTAAATTCATAGCATACAAGCTGGAAGCAAATGGAATACAGTGATTTACTTATCTCTTACTGAAGAAATGTGAAGTGGATTTTTTTCTTTTTAAACTGCTTAGCACACATCTCCTTTTTGAAGAATGTGTTTCATATTGTTATGACAATTAACAGAATCTTGTACACAGTTTAGTCCTTAATTTATCCGGGAAAACACATTCAGTTTTTCAGAAGTCCATTTACCATGTACAACCACATGACACACTTTTCCCAAGAAATTATCTCATTGCACCATTTAATTTACATCTTTGATAAACATTGCTACTTCAAATCTTTTAATCATACATTTGTCAATTCAGGCAAGCACCATACTGCAAAACTCAAACTTTGAAAATCCCTTGCTATAATACATTACTGCTCATGGTAATATACTGTATTGTTTTGTCTCTCTCTCTCGCTCCCTCTCTCACACATACTGCTTGGTAGTGTCCTATCTGTATGACAGTTAAAAGGTCCTTTGTGTATTTCTTTTCTGTTAGAGATTCCTGCTATGTACATAGAAGATATTACTTTACTGCCTGCTGTACTAAACTATATAGCTTCTATTAATGCCATCTAAGCCCAAAAAGCATGTCTCCAGAGGAAGCTCCCTGTAAGAATTTCCCCAGTCATTGCAGTGAAAAGTAAAATGAACTCATTGTCTATGCATCTGGAAGATAGATTGAACCAAAGGTGGTATCAAAACTCTAGTGTCATCTACTGTCCATAATGTAAACTGTCATGAGCCAATGTCCAAATATCCCAACCTCCTTACCTTCAATAAATTCATTTTAGATGCAATGGATCTATTCTGTATCCAGTTGTAGAAAATATGGGATCCCGTCCTTCTATCTTGTCACTGCTTTCTGTCTCTCTCTCATCTGTCAAGCTGAGTCAAGTCAAATTTTACAGGCAGATGAGATAATGTGCTAGGCTCTTTTTTTAGAAAAACAAACTGACTTTGCCAGTTGTTAAGAGTTCCTTTATACTGTTCATCAGTATAGCTATTGAAACATAAAGCATTTCATAATAAGATTTTTTTTGTTCCAGAAAAGAAATGACAGCTACTGAGACTACACAAATGTAAATCTTAATCATGTCACACTAACAAGACTAATTTTATACAGTGCAGATCAGAAGAACCACAGCTGACTTTATGTCATGCAGTTATCAGCTTGAACTATTACATGATGTCACATGCAGTAATTTTCCCTTTGTAGTACAATACTCTTTTCATGACAGAACATTTCAAAAAAGCAAGAATAAAGTACAGTGGCAGACTGTCAATGTTTCTAACTGCTTTACCTAGGCAAATAATATTCCATAATATTTATTTGTAGTGAATTGGAGCTTGGTGATTACTTTCTGATATTCAGAAAAAGACAAATCATTTAAGTGTGAGACCTGATCTTAACTAATGTTAAGCACTCCCTGTTTAACTTGTTAAGGTTGGGTCTTACTCCAGCAGTCAAATCTGCCAGTACTGATCAGCAAAAGGCAATGGCAGAATAAAAAACAGATTTGTTTCTTTTTGCTGTATGTTCTTCCTCTCATAAACTTAGAATGTTGCTAGAATAACAGGATATGTGTTCAGAATGTCATTATTTAGTGACTTCAGTCCTCAGTGATTTGCCTGAAAACTAAAATATTTTATGAGGAACATACCAAATGTATGAGACAAAAATCTGTAGATTCTGTGAAAATCTACTCTTGAGGTGAATTTCTTGGCATTAGTGTCTTGAACACATAATAAGCAGGTTATGATCAGCGACCCATTCATAATCCTTTATGTCTATAACAAAACAGAGCTATGTCATCTATCCAGACTTGTAACACACAACAGCAGCACTGTGTTAAACATGGTTTCTGGACGAGCATGCATGTAAATAATTCTGAAATGCAGAAATATATTTTAACATTTGGAATACCTGAAATAATTTTAGCAGAGAGAATCTCTCAACAGTTTCAATTTGAGAAGAATGTGAAATAAAACTTATGTTATATATTACATTTCTTTGTTAAACATATCTAAGACAAATTAACCTTTGTGACAGCAATACTCAGCTGTCAGTATTTTGTGAGACTCTTGTTACTTGTAAACTAAGAATATCTTATATTTGTGTTAATAAGGTAACAAAAAATAGTGGTTATAAAGCAGAGATGTATCTGATGATTGTTTTTTACAAAATACAGAAATTCTGTGCAAGTATACTTAGTGACAAAAAGACAAAGATGACAGTATACACAGAGTTTCTATTACATTTATAACGCCACAGTTGTTACCACTTTAAATACTATATAACTAATTCATCAAATGTGAGCACGGCTATCAGACACCGGACATAGCAAAATGATTTCCTATAGACTTACTACTTCATAAACTTCTTCAGTAAGGCATCTCAACCCTCTTCTCCATCAAACTCCTCAGACATAACCCAAGAGCCTACAAGCTCAGGAACCAATGGGATTCAGGTCCAGTACTGCAGACCTGTAAAACCAAACTGATCTATGAGACATTTCTACTTACTCAAAATTCAGAGCCTTATTAAAAAAACATTTCAACAAAATGAATGCAACTGCATTTCTGATGGACCTATTGTCTTAAAACTCCAGCCACACCTCCTACACCTTATACTCATTTCAGTTCTACCTTCTCTGTCTGCTACTATTGCCTAGTGTGACAATAAAACTGTCAACTAAATTTACTTTGTTATACTCATGTTCTTCTTATATTCATTTCTTTTGCAATTTATCTGTTATGTGAGACTGATGTATAATGTAACCCAGGCTGTGACTAAAATTGTTCATTCTTAATCAGATCTCTATCCTGGTTAGCAAAACGCAAATAAAAGAAATAACTGTTAAAGAAAATAATGACATTTATTATAAAATCCACATTATACTGGTCTCACAAGCATTTAATTTTCTTTTAAGAATAATGAACATTATATTAAGCTTTGAAGTAAAATTATGACCAAGTGAAAAACAAATGTATTAATCGTTATGACACATATATTCATACCTGCTGTATATAAATACTTACAACTTAATTTTGTGCAGTATAAACTATTATTTCTATAAATAATTTAGGCAATCATTGACAAAATACTGAATATTTGTAAATAAAGTTGGTAAAGAGTTAATAAATGTTTAGTGGCAATTAAAGTGGATTTTGAAATCTCTTCATAAAATTGGTTGAATTTCTGTTATACTTTTGTTCCTTTTCTTAAGCATTGGAGTGGTGCATTTTTCCTCTTGATATAGTAAATAGTACATGAGAAAGAACCAACATTTTTTTAGGGAATCAGCCAAATGAATAATCTTGAATTTCTTGGCACAATGTTGTAACTATTGTGAAGAAGAAAATCTAGAAACAGAAGTCTATGCTGTTGTTGTTGCTGTTGTTGTTGTTGTTGTTGCTGCTGTTGTTGTTGTTTTTGCTGTTGTTGATGGTGTTGTTGCAGCTAACCCTTTGATGATTCCAGTGTCTATCATCTGTCTGCCAAAAAGTCACCTTGCAATTGTAGTCTTCATCAGCAAGGTTACAGGAGGATGCAAGTTGATGATTTTTTGGTAGAAGTTTTAGTACTGCTGCCTGTAACTGTTTTGTTGCCTGTGTTGTCTTCATTACTGCTTGACTCAAGATCAATAGCTTTACCTGTGAAATATTGAATAAATAGCCATAGTCAGGATTACAAAGCAAAGAGCTAAGAATTCCACAGACAGGAACATTACATTGCCTATAAACATTTCTCTTGTTCTAAATCCAAACAGCAAAACGATGCAGGGGAAAAGATCAACTGGTATGTAAAACACAGCAATGCCTATTTTAGGAACCAATGCAGATATTGCCGGGGTAGTGGATGATAGGCCAAGATTTGGATACAAAAATAAGAAATCTTTACACCACAGACTATGTTTTTCTCAGAATATCCACAGCATGAGCAATGAGATAAGTTCTTCATGTGCTGTCAAATGCAATAATTGTTCATTTTGAAATTGTATAGATGAGTCTAGGACAGTCACACATCCCACTTGCAACAAAATATTTACACATTTTCCTGAAGCTGACTGTAACACTAAAAATCTTGTTTATCTAGCACAGTGCACAGCCTGTCCCAGTTTTTATGTTGGTAAGATGAACAGGCATCTAAGGGAGAGGATACGTGACCATTTGTATTGTGCATGTAAAGGGTTGAGCTATAGTGCAATAGCTAAACACATGAATACATCCGCTGAGGGACACAATTTCAAGTTTTTAGTATTGGAAGTTTTGAATCAAGATGTTAGGATGGGGGATATAGTTAACAAGACATATCATGCTGAGATGAAATGGATTTTTAGACTAGGGGCACATTATTCCCCTGGCCTTAATGAACATGTTTCGATACAACCCGCACTGAGAGCAAAACCCTAAAAAAGAGGCTGATAAAGAGGAGATAGGGTAGATGGATTGTTTTTAAATCAACACGCACTAGTTGAGCAGTTATGCAATTTTAATATGTACATTTTCTTATTTATTGAGTTTATGAAATAGATTAGATGTTTTTATGAATTATTAGGTAATAGGTGATATGAGTATTTAATTTAATTGCATATGCATTTTTATAGTCATTATAACATTTAGTTGTTTTTAGGAATATGAATGTAAGCAGGCTTAATTGGTTTATTTAATTGGCATTTTCAATGCAATCATGTTGCTTAGCAACTTTTAATGCTTTTTCAGTTGATTGGATGAAACTGTTACAAGGTGTTTAAAAGCTGGTTAGAGTTTTTACTTTGATAATAGGTCTGAAGAAGCTACATGCGAAAGCGCTTACCTGTTCTTTATTTTTATTATTTTATTAAAGTTTTGGAACCACCTCTACCATGAACAACTGGTGTGTTTTTGACTTTTCTACATTTCTCTTGTTCTATTTATTTTACTTTATCTGGCCACTTCTTGGTCTATCTGTTGCTAAAAAAGAATGAGGCGCAAATTGGAATATTTGGACTGTAAGTACATTTTGATGAATTTATTGACAGAAATTCAAGATTTGTATGAAGCAAGGTAAACCAGACACCTTGAAATGTGTAGTTTTTGTGGTGAGATTCAGGCATGTTACTACACAGAGGTAGGTGGCACTCGGTGAAAAACTTGCCTATAGCACACTTGTAAGAAATGTTATTTTCTCTCTTAAATCAGGCATGACATAGTGAGGATTGAACACATAGTTATAAATCTGTTCACACTTATAAGTTGCTGCTAACTCCTACAGTGTGACAATGAGCAGTTAACCTCATTCGTGAAGTTTACTAGGTGGCGGGGATGGGGGACAGCTCCCTATTGAAACGTCAGTACTCGTAACACTGAGTGCTGACATACCAAACAAATATTACCGAAAATGCAGAAGGGTCAAAGTCAAACATTGCTCTTCTCTTTTAAACTTTGTTTTACAGGGGGGCAACCCCCCACCTCTGAAATTACATAAACTAACTCTGAGATTACCATAACTCTGAGGAAAGTGAATATTCTGAGAAATGGCCATGTAAGTCCATTTTTTTTTTGGCCATTCAGTCTCAGCATTTCGGAACTTACTTAAGCAGGTCCTGACATTTCAATTACTGGGGGAAGCAGATGTGGATTTCTACGCCTTTCATTTGTATCATAAATGTGAGAGCACATGTTTACACTAGCACACAACCTTTCCCAACACACACACACTCACACCCACACACACACACACACACACACACACACACACACACACACACACACACACACACACAGTCACTGACAGTGTAGAATTCACAAGTCAACCAGCTGCATGTCTTTGGAACATTGGAGGAAACCATAATACCCAGAGAAAACCTCAAGTGAGCACAGGAAGGATATGCAGACTTCACACAGAAAGCACTCCTGCCAAGAACTGAACAGGACACCATCTTGCTGTGAAGTCAACAATGCCATTCGCTGCACTAAAGTACCACCCCATATTTAGGTACATTGCATTGTAAATGGTGAGCATCTGACCTGTAGTTTTTTTTTTTTCATTTGCCAGTATTTTGACTGCTAACATCTGGCTCCAGTAAACCATTTGACTGATCATATTAGCAGATGTAGTCCCCAACTCCAATGTGGCAAGACACAATTTCTTTGCCTTTGTTCACAAATATGCATATGTCACCTGAAAATTAATAGTGAACCAAAAGAAGTGATTCAAAAGATCCTGTATGTCGCTGGTCAGGCTTTTCATGTACAGTGGTCGAATTACTCACATACAGGGAAAGGATGTTTAGTTTTAATTTGCAATGGTGAAAATGACTGACTTATGGGCTCTGTTACGCCTTAATCTGGAAGTCCCACTCACAACCTATGCTCCATTTCACCCACGAAAATGTAAGTTCACTCCCAGAAAATGGCTGGCTGGGTGTGGGAGTTCATTAACCTCAATGACCACCATGTTCTTGACATATATTGCACAGTATATGGCATTAACACTCTGGTGTATGATTAAAAAATTATAATGATTGGCTCAAAACAAGAAGCATTTCTTTGTACATGTTTGCCTGGACTGCTTAAACAGATCTGAGATGGTTTAAGTACAACAACATCAGTGACAGCGTATGTAGTATAACTATTACTCTACTTCACTTTGGGACAGATAATGCCTTTTATGTGGACAATACAGTGAGTGGCATTTGTACCTAAGAGCAAGAAGTTTTCCCACTTGATTCTCAGCTGGGGTGTCTTCTGTAGAGTCCACATGCCTTTCCACTGAGTTCTATCTGCACATCCTCTCATATTCTAAAGAGATATGGTAGGCAGACTGGCAACTGTAAATTCATCTTTGTGTGCGTGTGTTTGTGTATTATGTGCATATCTGCAGAAGAAAGACCTGGGCAACTTGCTTAGGAAATGCCATCAATGGTGAAAGCTGCTCCAAGTGTCTCAGTAAGAGCCAGATGTGACCCATAAGTCTAGATGGATAATCTGCAGATCTTACTTAATCACCACTTGTTTCCTATCTCCTTGTTATAATATTGTATGACTGTTCTATCGATGCTTCAATTATATCACCTTTTGTCCCTTATTACTTTCAGTCGCCCACCAATCTTCCTCTGAAGAAATAATTTCACATACTTCTCTAAGCTATCCAACTACCACTTCAAATTATGTCCTTTCTTCTTGTTCACCAGTTTTTCTGAAGCATAACACACACACACTGCAGACTGTCTTAAGGTAGTTAAATGTTTCTGTCACATCCCATGTCTTCCAGCTTTGTTCAAGCCTGTAAGTATTAAGTTGTTCTAAGCTTTTTTCTTTATATGGTGTCTGATAAAAGCAATGTTCTATTGTTGTTGATCAACAAAACAGAGAATTACCTTTGCCAGAAGACATACAAACAGAATGTGAACACGGAGTGACATCATTCTGCTCTCATCAATGGCAGCAAGTGGCTGCAGTAAAGCAAACTACACGTTCTGGTTTCAGTTTTGAATTTGCTGTGATGGTTTCTCATGGATGTTGTTGTTGGTTAGCTAAGGCTGTGTTGTGACCTTTGTTTCCCCTTTTTAGCCAGCTGCCGATCCCAAGCCACTATACAATTATATTGGAATGGCTTTGCTTGGAGTGAGGAGGGCTGCCATGTGGTTGATGTGATCTGTGACTGGCATCAAAGGAAGAGTGTTACCAGGCCCTTGGATTGTTTGTTCTTGCTGCTATATTTGGGATGGTTTTACTAGTTTGTTGAAGAAGCTTTTCTTGTTTCTGGGAGCTAACTGCCAGACATTTTGCAGTTCGTGGATTATGGGCATTGAGATTATAAGAAAATGTAAGGTTGTTTGAAGATGCTGCCATCGCTTCAGTTTGACCAATATGAAAAAGACTTCTGTAAAGACTGTTGTGACTATTTGATAATGTTTTTTGTAGTGCTCATTTATATCTAGGCATATTCTTGTTAATATCTATTTACATACTGAATTTTAATTTATGCCCAGTTAAAAATTATAATTTTTAGCAGTAGTAATGATTAACTATCACAGTAACATTGTTTTTTTATCAATGAAACATGCTTCTAGTTTCCTATCTGTTGTCTGTCATAGTGTTTTAACATAAGTGAAGAATTTTCTTCATCAGATTTACTGCTAATACTGTTGTTATTTTTGGGGACATTACTGATTATATCATCTTGTTAGAGATATTTCCCTGGATTCAGCAAGCTCTGCATGGTGTGCAGGAACAGTGCAGGAGCTCCAGGAGGCAATATGTCCACCGTGCGATCCAGGAATAAGCTGCACGGATATGCATGAGCTCTCCTGCACTATTCCTGCATGGATGCAGCTCCTGTATGCAAATTTTTTTGTTCCAGAAAAAGAAATGTCGGGCTACTGAGACTACACAAATGTAAATCTTAATCATGTCACACTATACTAATTTTTACAGTGCAGATCAGAAGAACCACAGCTGACTTTATGTCATGCAGTTATCAGCTTGAACTATTACATGATGTCACATGCAGTAATTTTCCCTTTGTAGTACAATACTCTTTTCATGACAGAACATTTCAAAAAAGCAAGAATAAAGTACAGTGGCAGACTGTCAATGTTTCTAACTGCTTTACCTAGGCAAATAATATTCCATAATATTTATTTGTAGTGAATTGGAGCTTGGTGATTACTTTCTGATATTCAGAAAAAGACAAATCATTTAAGTGTGAGACCTGATCTTAACTAATGTTAAGCACTCCCTGTTTAACTTGTTAAGGTTGGGTCTTACTCCAGTCAAATCTGCCAGTACTGATCAGCAAAAGGCAATGGCAGAATAAAACAGATTTGTTTCTTTTGCTGTATGTTCTTCCTCTCATAAACTTAGAATGTTGCTAGAATAACAGGATATGTGTTCAGAATGTCATTATTTAGTGACTTCAGTCCTCAGTGATTTGCCTGAAAACTAAAATATTTTATGAGGAACATACCAAATGTATGAGACAAAAATCTGTAGATTCTGTGAAAATCTACTCTGAGGTGAATTTCTTGGCATTAGTGTCTTGAACACATAATTATGATCAGCCATTCATAATCCTTTATGTCTATAACAAAACAGAGCTATGTCATCTATCCAGACTTGTAACAAAGCAGCACTGTGTTAAACATGGTTTCTGGACGAGCATGCATGTAAATAATTCTGAAATGCAGAAATATATTTTAACATTTGGAATACCTGAAATAATTTTAGCAGAGAGAATCTCTCAACAGTTTCAATTTGAGAAGAATGTGAAATAAAACTTATGTTATATATTACATTTCTTTGTTAAACATATCTAAGACATTAACCTTTGTGACAGCAATACTCAGCTGTCAGTATTTTGTGAGACTCTTGTTACTTGTAAACTAAGAATATCTTATATTTGTGTTAATAAGGTAACAAAATAGTGTTTGAGATGTATCTGATGATTGTTTACAAAATACAGAAATTCTGTGCAAGTATACAGTGACAAAAGACAAAGATGACAGTATTACCCCATTTGCAGGTGAAAACCATGCAAATGACTGTTTAACTTTTAATTGGTCTTCCACATCAATCTGCAGATATCACAAAAGCATGGCATAAAAACAATTATTTTCTTTTTTTGTTCTTTTTCTAACTAAAACACTGAACTTAAGGTAGTTAAATGTTTTTCACACCTGTCTTCAGTTTGTTCAAGCCTAATATTAAGTTGTCTAACTTTTTTATATGGTGTCTGATAAAAGCAATGTTCTATTGTTTTTGATCAACAAACAGAATTACCTTCCAGAAGACAACAAACAGAATGTGCATAGTGACATCATTCTGTCTCATCAATGGCAGCAAGTGGCTGCAGTAAACAACTACACGTTCTGGTTTCAGTTTTGCATTTGTTGTGATGGTTTCTCATGAATGTTGTATTTGGTTAGCTAAGGCTGTGTTGTGACCTTTGTTTCCCCTTTTTAGCCAGCTGCTGATCCCAAGCCACTATACAATTATATTGGAATGGCTTTGCTTGGAGTGAGGAGGGCTGCCATGTGGTTGATGTGATCTGTGACTGGCATCAAAGGAAGAGTGTTACCAGGCCCTTGGATTGTTTGTTCTTGCTGCTATATTTGGGATGGTTTTACTAGTTTGTTGAAGAAGCTTTTCTTGTTTCTGGGAGCTAACTGCCAGGCATTTTGCAGTTCGTGGATTTTGGGCATTGAGATTATAAGAAAATGTAAGGTTGTTTGAAGATGCTCATCAGCTGTTTGACCAATATGAAAAGACTTCTGTAAAGACTGTTGTGACTATTTGATAATGTTTTTGTAGTGCTCATTTATATCTAGGCATATTCTTGTTAATATCTATTTACATACTGAATTTTAATTTATGCCCAGTTAAAAATTATAATTTTGCATAGTAATGATTAACTATCACAGTAACATTGTTTTATCAATGAAACATGCTTCTAGTTTCCTATCTGTTGTCTGTCATAGTGTTTTAACATAAGTGAAGAATTTTCTTCATCAGATTTACTGCTAATACTGTTGTTATTTTTGGGGACATTACTGATTATATCATCTTGTTAGAGATATTTCCCTGGATTCAGCAAGCTCTGCATGGTGTGCAGGAACAGTGCAGGAGCTCCAGAGGCAATGTCACCGTGGATCCAGGAATAAGCTGCACGGATATGCATGAGCTCTCCTGCACTATTCCTGCATGGATGCAGCTCCTGTATGCAAATTACCCCATTTGCAGGTGAAAACCATGCAAATGAGGTGAATTTGCGATCCAGGAAGCTGGTGGCTGATGCCAGGACTAGTAATCTGCAGAAATGTACTCGTTTAGTAACCAGTACATTTCTGCAAACTACCAGGAGCAATGACAGCCCCAAATAAAGGGTTATTAATTGTAAAGCATGCCAATGGCCAATATATGGCCATTGGATGAACAGTTAAATAACCTTTAGTTTTAGCTGATTTTGGCTGTTTAACATACCACCGGTAAAATGGGATCGGACTGAAAATATAAAAATAACTAAATAAGCATTCTAACCAAAATCCTATTTTGCCTAGTGTCCAGCATTAGCATTGTCACCTCACAGCAAGATGATTTATTCTCAGCTAGAGTGTCTTCTGTGAAAGGAAATGTTAATCGTTGCCTATATCATACTGCTGTTAAGGCTGAACTTAATTTGTAAAATCCACTATCAAACATTAGCAATTAGTCTGTGAGCAACTAACTGGGATAAGCTGAAAGAAACAACAACAACAACAACTCAATAGCAGGCAGAAGACAACATGGTGAATAGTGGTTGCTAAGGAGGGAGGCTCAGTGTGGGACCTGTAACTACGCATCAGCAGGAAATCCTATCCAAATGAGGGGAATGATACTGAATCCAGACTCAATGCAGTCACCAACAGTGTAAGTGCAGGAATAGCTTGGTTCAAGCCTAAGAGTTAGCTGACATCATAGGGTGTGTGTGTCAGGCATACTGTAAGCAGATTGGAGCTCTGTGGCTCGGGTTTGCCCTTAGCTTAGCAGAGCTAAGCAAGGGGGTGTGTCTGAGGCTGCCTAGCACTCTTTACATTGCCTAAGCATGTGTGTGCACCATGCACTGGGTTTTAAAGGAAAAAAAAGTAAACCAGGAAATAGCAGCTCTGTGCACATTTGACCACTGTGTTTGTGCAGAGTGCCCCTGAGCTTAAACAGGAAGGCAATGAGAAGGGAAAACAGCAGTAGGAAGGTAATCAAGGTGAGCTAGCATAGCTGGCAGGTGAAATGCATCAGAATCAGCCAATTACACAGGCAGCAGCCCAGCCCAGAACACTACTATAAACTATGCAAACAAATCCTTTCCTCTGTTTTCCGGAAACTCTACACCACCAGTGTATACAAGTGGAATTTTAACAAACAAACAACAAAATGATAGGGGCTGGGCAGCTATCATACATCAACATGTGGAAGAGGCTAAGTTGGTGAGGATGAGAATGCTGTCCCAACCCACAGTGAGGAGCAGAGAAAGTGTACAGCCAGGGTAACCTACCAGGGGCTACATGAGCTGGAGATAGTGGAGCACTATGGGGGACAGGGACCTCCTACAGCAAATTGTTGAGCTGTGCTGGCCGCCTGACACAGAACTAAAGAGGTAACCCATCCCAGTGGATACAAGGTATGTGTAGGCTAAGAATACTACCCAGGCACCTTCCAAAGGCCAACTGGGGATATCATGGGGATCTCACAGGCATCAGCATCCAGGGTACTCCACCAGTTCCTGGATGCCATGTCAGACATGCAGTGAGCACATATATTCCCAACACCCGTGAGGCATTGGCCATCAATATGCATCTCTTTCACCAAATAGCAGAATACCCTGAGGTAGTGGGTGCTATAGACTACACGCACATAAAACACCTGGTGGCGGGGTAGGGTCTACATCAACCACAAGTGCTTCCCCTCCATCAACAGCCAGGTCATGTGCAATGCCCAGGGCATTATAATGAATGTGTGTGCTGGCTGCCTTGGAAGCTATCATGATTCCCACATCTGGCATCTGGCCCTTGGCTGTGAATTTGCCAATGAGACTGCCTTGCCAGTCCACCCTAGTAAGGGGGGATGCTGGTTACGCATTGGAGCAGTGGCTGCTTACACGCATCAGAAATGCACACACACACCTGAACAAGGAGAACTCCATAATAGAGCACATGCTGCAGACCCAGAATTATAATAGGCGTGTTGGGATGCTCAAATTATTTCCAGTGCCTGGACACATCGGTGGAGCGAACACGGTACTCACCATTCATGCTCAAATTGTCATCATATGTGCCATGCTACACAATATAATCCTGTGGAAACAGCTCCAGCAGGAACAGCATGAGGCAGGGCCACAAAGCTCCCTACCATTGCCAAGGCCTGCACAGGCACAGAGTGACTCAGAGGAAGAACAACCTGAAGCCTGCAAGTAAACCCAGAAGAATGTACCCAATATACCTAGCTTTAGCAAAAGTACTTGCCTGGGACCTCTGTCCCAGCTCACACATACAGTAAAAGTTGTAAACATGACACTACTGTGCTCAGCAGGTGTTACTATATTACCATCTGACATAGGCAGCCCTCCACCACCATCCTCAATACTGGCACAGCCACAAGGTAAGTCACTCTTCTTACCAACTGCGGAATGGAGTAGTATGTGTTGTCACTTGTATCTATGGTATGGATGTGAGCATGCAAGGGAATCGGGTGGCTGAATGGTATGCCAGCAGATAGTAGACATCTATAGTGGCAGCATGAGGTCTGTAACAAATACTGGTGTCACCATAGTAGCCAGTACTACACATGGTGACAAAACCCATTGCAGGAAATGTGCTGGGCTACATGTGTGCCCATATGACACACACATGCCAGTCAGGGTGGCTCACATACCCAATAACAGCCTCAGGCAGCAGGACAGGTGTAGACAAACACAAGGCCTCTGAATGATGGCTATGGGTAACCTCCCCCCAAGGCCTACACAGACAGACTACATCAGGTCAGGCAGTGGGATGTTAGTTCTGAAGGTTAGAAAGTCAGAAACTGATATGTAGGTCAATCAAACCTAAGACCTGTAGTACACTGATATGCCTCTAGTCAGCATGATAGGTTAGAATACAGAATGAAATGGAGTATCTGACATACCAGTACAGTCATAGCAAATGTGTACAAGTGTCAGGTGTGCCCCCCAATCATATGTAGAAATGCAGTAGCAGTCAGATGTGTCCCCCTAATCCTATGTAGAAATGTAGTAACAGTCAGGTGTGCCCCCAATCCTATGTAGAAATGTAGTAACAGTCTAATGTGCCCTCCTAATATGATGTAGACATGTAGAAACAGTCAAGTGTGCCCCCCAATCCTATGTAGAAATGTAGTAACAGTCTGGTGTGCCCCCCCCAATCTGATGTAGACTTGTAGTAACAGTCTGGTGTGCCCCTCCCCAAATCCAATGTGGACATGTAGTAACAGTCAGGTGTGCCCCCAATCCTATGTAGAAATGTAGTAACAGTCAGGTGTGCCCCCCATGCCTATGTAGACACGTAGTAACAGTCAGGTGTGCCCCCCCAATCCTATGTAGAAATGTAGTAACAGTTAGGTGTGCCCCCCATGCCTATATAGACATGTAGTAACAGTCAGGTGTGCACCCCCCCAATCCTATGTAGAAATGTAGTAACAGTCTGGTGTGCCCCCCAGTCCAATGTAGACACGTAGCAACAGTCTGGTGTGCCCCTCCCAATCGGATGTAGACATGTAGTAACAGTCAGGTGTGCCCCCCAATCCTATATAGAAATGTAGTAACAGTCTGGTGTGCCCCCCAATCTGATGTAGACATGTAGTAACAGTCTGGTGTGCCCCCCCCAAATCCAATGTAGACACGTAGTAACAGTCAGGTGTGCCCCCCAATTCTATGTAGAAATGTAGTAACAGTCAGGCGTGCCCCCCAATGCCTATGTAGACACGTAGCAACAGTCAGGTGTGCCCTTCAATCCTATGTAGAAATGTAGTAGCAATCAGGTATGCCCCCCCATGCCTATGTAGACATGTAGTAACAGTCAGGTGTGCACTCCCCCAATCCTATGTAGAAATGCAGTAACAGTGTGGTGTGCCCTCCCAATCCGATGCAGACACATAGTAACAGTGTGGTGTTCCCCCCAATATGATGTAGACGCGTAGTAACAGTCAGGTGTTCCCCCCCCAATACCATGTAGAAATGTATTAACATGTATGTGTAGGTATAATACCAGTGGAGCACAGATTACCTGAGGTGGCCAAGGTAGCAGGATAGATTGTATTTGTAAATATGCAGGTATGCTGTTTAGGTTGGTGTGTCTTTCATATTGATAGATTAGATGTATGATGGTAGGTTTGTCCTTTAATTTAATTCATATGCATTTTATAGTCATTATAACATTTAGTTGTTTTAGGAATATGAATGTAAGACTTAATTGGTTTATTTAATTGGCATTTTCAATGCAATCATGTTGCTTAGCAACTTTTAATGCTTTTCATTGATTGGATGAAACTGTTACAAGGTGTTTAAAAGCTGGTTAGAGTTTTACTTGATAATAGGTCTGAAGAAGCTACATGAAAGCTACCTGTTCTTTATTTTTATTATTTTATTAAAGTTTTGGAACCACCTCTACCATGAACAATTGGTGTGTTTTTGACTTTTCTACATTTCTCTTGTTCTATTTATTTTACTTTATCTGGCCACTTCTTGGTCTATCTGTTGCTAAAAAAGAATGAGACGCAAATTGGGATATTTGGACTGTAAGTACATTTTGATGAATTTATTAACAGAAATTCAAGATTTGTATGAAGCAAGGTAAACCAGACACCTTGAAATGTGCAGTTTTTGTGGTGAGATTCAGGCATGTTACTACACAGAGGTAGGTGGCACTTGCAAACTTGATAGCACACTTGTAAGAAATGTCATTTTCTCTAAATCAAGCATGACATAGTGAGGATTGAACACATAGTTAATCTGTTCACACTTATAAGTTGCTGCAACTCCACAGTGTGACAATGAGCAGTTAACCTCATTCGTGAAGTTTACTGATGGGATGGGGACAGCTCTATTGAAACGTCAGTACCATAACACTGAGTGCTGACATACCAAACAAATATTACGAAAATGCAGAAGGGTCAAAGTCAAACATTGCTCTTCTTTTAAACTTTGTTTTACAGGGCAACCCCCACCTCTGAAATATAAACTAACTCTGAGATTACCATAACTCTGAGGAAAGTGAATATTCTGAGAAATGGCCATGTAAGTCCATTTTTTGGCCATTCAGTCTCAGCATTGAACTTACTTAAGCAGGTCCTGACATTTCAGTTACTGGGGAAGCAGATGTGGATTTCTACCTTTCATTTGTATCATAAATGTGAGAGCACATTCTACACAACCTTTCCCAACACACACACTCACACCACACACACACACACACACACACACACACACACACACACACACACACACACAGTCACTGACAGTGTAGAATTCACAAGTCAACCAGCTGCATGTCTTGGAACATTGGAGGAAACCATAATACCCAGAGAAAACCTCAAGTGACAGGAAGGATATGCAGACTTCACACAGAAAGCACTCCTGCCAAGAACTGAACAGGACACCATCTTGCTGTGAAGTCAACCATTCGCTGCACTAAAGTACCACCCCATATTTAGGTACATGCATTGTAAATGGTGAGCATCTGACTAGTTTTTCATTTGCCAGTATTTTGACTGCTAACATCTGGCTCCAGTAAACCATTTGACTGATCATATTAGCAGATGTAGTCCCCACTCCAATGTGGCAAGACACAATTTCTTTGCCTTTGTTCACAAATATGCATATGTCACCTGAAAAAATAGTGAACCAAGTGATTCAAAAGATCCTGTGCGCTGGTCAGGCTTTTCATGTACAGTGGTCAATTACTCACATACAGGAAAGGATGTTTAGTTTTAATTTGCAATGGTGAAAATGACTGACTTATCTCTGTTCGCCTTAATCTGGAAGTCCCACTCACAACCTATGCTCCATTTCACCCAGAAATGTAAGTTCACCCAGAAAATGGCTGGCTGGGTGTGAGTTCATTAACCTCAATGACCACCATGTTCTTGACATATATTGCACAGTATATGGCATTAACACTGGTGTATGATTAAAAATTATAATGATTGGCTCAAAAGAAGGTACACATGTGTTCCATCAAAGTCGGTAGACATGTAGTAACAGTCAGGTGTGCCCCACAATCCTATATAGAAATGTAGTAACAGTCTGGTGTGCCCCAATCTGATGTAGACTTGTAGTAACAGTCTGGTGTGCCCCTCCCCAAATCCAATGTGGACATGTAGTAACAGTCAGGTGTGCCCCAATCCTATGTAGAAATGTAGTAACAGTCAGGTGTGCCCCATGCTTATGTAGACACGTAGTAACAGTCAGGTGTGCCCCCAATCCTATGTAGAAATGTAGTAACAGTTAGGTGTGCCCCATGCCTATATAGACATGTAGTAACAGTCTGGTGTGCCCCCCAATCCTATGTAGAAATGTAGTAACAGTCTGGTGTGCCCCAGTCCAATGTAGACACGTAGTAACAGTCTGGTGTGCCCCTCCCAATCTGATGTAGACACGTAGTAACAGTCAGGTGTGCCCCCAATCCTATGTAGAAATGTAGTAACAGCCTGGTGTGCTCCCCCAATCCGATGTAGACATGTAGTAACAGTCTGGTGTGCCCCCCAATCCAATGTAGACATGTAGTAACAGTCAGATGTGCCCCCCAATTCTATGTAGAAATGTAGTAACAGTCAGTGTGCCCTCCATGCCTATGTAGACATGTTGTAACAGTCAGGTGTGCCCTTCAATCGTATGTAGAAATGTAGTAACACTCAGGTGTGCTCCCATGCCTATGTAGACACGTAGTATCAGTCAGGTGTGCACCCTCCCAATCCCGTGTAGAAATGCAGTAACAGTGTGGTGTGCCCTCCCAATCCGATGCAGACACATAGTAACAGTGTGGTGTTCCCCCCAATATGATGTAGACGCGTAGTAACAGTCAGGTGTTCCCCCCCCAATACCATGTAGAAATGTATTAACATGTATGTGTAGGTATAATACCAGTGGAGCACAGATTACCTGAGGTGGCCAAGGTAGCAGGATAGATTGTAGCATTTGTACAATATGCAGGTATGCGTGTGTTAGGTTGGTGTGTCTTTCATATTGTGTGAGAGTGGTCAGTATGTATGCATGGTGAGGTTTGTCCTGGTTGCCATTGCCCAAGTCCTCACAACTGCAGTGCCAAACACAATGCTCCCCAGTATAACACATTCTAGCAGTAAGCCATTGTAAATGTATGGAGGTTATGTGTCACCATCTGAAAGATGGACATGACATAACTGTTGGGCCAGATATACAAGCAATACACAGGGGAAAGTATCCCAGACAGACAGTGTATAATCTGTAACCATTAAATGGACACACCCTTGGAATTGTACATACAGGTTTGCAGCACATTATCTGGGCTTGTAGTAGGGGAACACTAATGTCATCTGGCCAAACACTTGCAGACCACAAAGGTCATAGGAATGATCTATTGAGAAACAGCTGATGTCCCTGCACAAGCCAGCATAAGTGGAATGCCCCATGCATATCTGTGAGTCAGATGAAAGTAGTGTCCATAGCACACATGCACCCAGCTCACCCAACCACCACCCACAAGTACATCTCCGGTCTTATCCCTGCTGTTGGCAATGGGTACAATATGACCCCCACCTGTGTATGGCAATAGCGAAAGAATGCAGCATCCAGTGCAGGTGTCCCATGCAGGTGTGTCTCTAGCTGTAAGCAGCACCCTGCCAACGTCCACACTACTTGATCAATACTGACAGGAAGTATTGGCATGAGCACCTAGCACACCTACCCCATCACACCAGGGGGATATACTGTATTACAGTCTGGGACTGTAGGATTGACACAATGCAACGGCCCGCTACAGCTGGCCTGCATCACTACCAAATGGCCTACAGTCCTCTGCCAAAGGCCTGTGTCTCACCTGTACTGCCAGTGTTATGTTATGTCATGGACTCCCAAATAACAACATAACATGGTCCACAGAACCCATATGCAAGGCCATGTGGACAAACCACAGTAATATGTCCACCATGTCCCACTGCATGAACTGTGGACCAACACCAATGCACTGCTATAATGAGGTGATAACTATAGGGAAAGTATCAGAGAATGTTTGCATAATGTATGGAAAAGGATAGAATAATGGGGGGGTGGGACTATGGGCAGCATGGAATGTGCAAAGTCCGAAACACAGCCATGTTCACATATTATCCCTGACTGCAAACACAAGAATGGGTGGCTACAAACCTGCTCATAAACCACAATAGGGGTAATGTCCTGACTTATGACCCCTGCCTCTGGGTAACCTGTGTGAATCTGTACAGCTGTGAGGTATTGCCACAGCAAGATAAGGCCATACTGTCATGTTGATGGATGTACACTTATGGGACTCTCTGCCACCACTGTACCAAGGTGCTGAACCAGTTACACAGTCAGAGCAGCAAGTGTCTGCAGTTCCCCCTCCAGAATGACATTAGTTTGCAGGAATATGTAGGCATTTGACCACAATACTGGACACAGCTGCATTCACCCTGTGTTCCCCAGGACATCACTGCAAGCAAAAATGTCTACCTGACAGTACTTGATGACATAAAACATCACAGTGTATAACAGTACACATGTCTGGATAGCTCTGCTAACACCAGGACCATGTAGCAGAAGTTGCACAGACACAATTACCTACAGTACCCACTATCCCTTGTCCAGTTTGACCCCATATTGTCAACAGATCTACAGATATCCTGCAGAAACAGTTTTCTAGCTGTAGGTGTAGAACACAAATATCTGCACTGGAGTACAGTAGATCTGAAGAAGTTTGGTGACTGTATTAAACGAAAGCGCTAATAAATTGTTCTTTTATTTATTGCCAAGTACCTTTTATTGTTTTTACTGCTAGCCATTTTTCTATTACTAGTTTTTTTGCTGTTTGTTTCATTTCTGTTACTGCACTGGAGTACACTTTACATGGAATGGATCCACACATTCAATACAGAAGGGCATACTGGGCATGCTCCCACACTTAGGGAAATGAAGGCAATGTCAGACACAAAAATACTGAAAGGTCATACTGAGCATGCTCACACACTTGAAGAAATGAAGCCCATGTCTGCCAACAACAGTGGACCATACATATCTGACAGTTGCAGATGTTAGTGCATACACTCCTCAGTATGCACCAGTCATGCTTTGCACACACATTGGATAGGAATACACACATATATCCAATGACAACACACTATAATATGCCAAAAGTACACATACATAGTTATGTGGAAGAAAGTGACAGTGACAAAGAGCCTTCCCTCATGAGGCCTGTCCCACTCAGCACACAGCCAAATTGCTACAACCACATGATGTGTAAATGTCACATACCGTAGACATTTGCCTCTGGAATCCCTCAGCATTATAGACTCTGTGGTGCTAGTGCTAACTGCAACATGACTGTACAAGGCAGTAGTCATCTAGCAGTTGTATACACATACCTGTAGAATATAAACCTGTGTGTGCCTGAGTGTGGTGTGTCTACCTCTAGATGAATGGATTATGGCCCATGCACACACACTGCCCTCCCCATTGCCCTACTATGGCAAGCCTGCTGATGTTAGTCACTTTGAAATACACCTTTGGGGAAAGGAGAGCCTAGTAATCTCTGTGGCGCATCCTATAACTGCGTAATGCTGTAGTGTGATAAACTAGTTAGGTAGTTCTAATCCCAGATGTAGCAACTGTGTGTGTGTTTGTCTGTGTAGGGGTCAATGCTTTATAGGCTAGTCACACTCAATACAATTCAAATGCCCTATTTTGGCAAGCCTGCTGATGTCATTTACTTTGAAATACACCTTTGGGGAAGGAGAAGCCCAGTAATCTCTGTGGCATGTCCTATGACTCCATAATGCTTAGTAGTTCTAATCCCAGACATGGCAACTGTATGTGTGTGTGTTTGTCTGTGTAGGGAGCAATGCTTTTTAGGCTAGTCACACTCACTACAATTTCAAATGCCCTACTTTGGCATGCCTGATGATGTCATTCACTTTGAAATGCACCTTTGGGGAAGGTGTAGCCCAGCAATCTCTGTAGTGCATCCTAGAACAGCATAATGCTGTAGTGTGATGTAGTAGTTTGGTAGGAGTTCTATTCCCAGACATGGTAAGTGTGAATGTTTGTGTATGTGTTTGCTTGTCTGTGTAGGGAGCAATGCTTTTGAGGCCATTCACAGTCACTACAACCAAATTGCCCTTCTTTGGCAAGCCAGCTGATGTCATTCCCAGTGAAATACACCTTTGGGGAAGGAGTATTCCAGTAATCTAAGTGGTGCATCCTAGAACAGCATAATTCTGTAGTGTGATAAACTTGTTTGGTAGGGGTTCTATTCTCAGACATGGCAAGTGTGTGTGTTTGTTTGTGTAGGGACCAATCCTTTTGAGGCCATTCACAGTCACTACAACCCCATTGCCCTTCTTTGGCAAGCCTGCTGATGTCATTCCCAGTGAAATACAGCTTTGGGGAAGGAGTACTCCAGTAATCTCCGTGGCGCATCCTAGAACAGCGTACTGCTGTAGTGTGATAAACTAGTTTGGTAGGGGTCTATTCCCAGACATGGCAAGTGTGGATGTTTGTGTGGGTCTTTGTTTGTTTGTGTAGAGAGCAATGCTTTTGTGGCCATTCACAGTCAATACAACCTCCAGTACCCTACTATGGCAGGCCTGCTGATGTCATTCACTTTGAAATACATCTTTGGGGAACGAGTGGCCCAGTAATCTCTGTGGTGCATCCTATAACTGCATAATGCTGTAGTGTGATAAACTAGTTAGGTAGGAGTTATAATCCAAGACATGGCAACTGTGTGTGTGGGTCTGTGTTTGTTATTTGTATCCTGTGTGGAGGTGGCTGTGAGTGTGTAACAACTGGACTCATTGTGGAGTGGGTTTTGCAAATTTCTTATATGGTGGGCCTATTATATGTCACAATGTCCACCTTACAAAGATAACAGATGTCAAATAGCCGAGAGGCTGGGGTGCCAATCCATAACCCTACATGTGACATCAAGGCCTGGTGAACAAATTAAACAACCCTTGTATTACCCAGAGAATACTCTCAACCCATGTTTCATACACAAACACACTTGCCTAGGCAACAACTGCTTTGTTGGTAGTATCCTGCATATTCCCACAGATAGCAACCATGGTGTGATTGCAGTGGATTACAGAGGGAATGGCACCCTGTCCCATCACTACAATAGGCACATAATTGCAGACAGTGCGCCTTCACTATGTTCCTCACTGGACGCCTGCAACAACTGTGGTGCCATCAAATGTGACCCACAAAGGACATACCATGCCTTAAACATGTGCCCTGTATGGACAGATGCCACTGACACCAGGGAATACCTGTATCAGGCTATCAATGTAGGTGCAGGGTCAACCTGGTGTCCATTACCAGTTCCCGCCACATGAGGCCAGGACTGGCACATCTGATGATAACAATATGTGTACACAACATGGGTCAGACACCCCAGGTACAGTTCCATATGTCACTGAACATGCATGTGGGACGTGTGCACATCCCAGACACTGTCCCTGTCATGGACTATAGAACACATACATGGCAAGTATTGCACAGCACTGGCCACACACAACAGTAACCCAGGTGACTGGATGGTGAATACAATACCCACCTGTGTGGGCCAATCCAGACACTACACCTCTGAGCCACACTGCAAACTATTGTCATGTGGCCTGATGCCAAAGTATACCCTTCATCTAGCCTTGTACAGCCTTCTGGCACAGTCAATCATTACACACCTGTGAAGCAATGCATCCATGCATGTCAGTATTGGCACCCTTTGTCTGTATGTGTGGAGTATGATGCTTTTGACCACATTCACACTCACTACAACTCCCATTGGCCTACTGAAACACGCCGTCTGATGTCAGATACCTTCACATACCCTTTGCCCATATATCATCCAGATAACCCCTGTGGTGCATATGATATCTGTGCATTACTGTATTGTGGCAAACTAGCTAGTTAGAAAGTCTACTCCTGACCTTGCCGACTGTGTCAATGTGTGTGAGTCTCTTGAGAGAGTGTGGCTGTGTTGATATTAACACCTGTTCATGTGGACAGGCACGTGTACTACCTTATCGGTCCTATATCACTGTTGCAGATGTCACTCACTATCAGATATACCTTTGGATAGCTCCCCAACATGTAAGCTATGTGGAGCATGCAATAACTGCATAGACATGTGATAGAAATACATAGCCAGTCAGGGGTTTGAAACCCTGTACTGGTAGGTGTGTGACACAAACATGCTTAGGTTTTACTATCCCACCCCCTCCCTGGCTTACTTTGTCTCTCTCTGTCTCTCTCACTCCCTCTCTGGTGGATATGGAGAAGTACATCTGCTTTGCTTAGGCAGCAGCTTATGTTTAAAAGTGATGCTCATGATCAGCTGATGGCCTCTGCACAAATTCCAGTCCCCCTCTAGCTGATTGCATGTGGAACAGCTGTGGTAACATTCCCATAGCCAATTGCATGGAAACACACTCCAATATCTAGGAACATCATGTGGGTGTTGGGCCTTTTCATTTGCTGTGAGCAGGACCTCAATTTGGTGCTTGGCAAACAGCATCACAGATAGTATTGGGATTTACCTCTAACAACATAAACTGTGGAAACAGTCCAAAAGACAAGAGGGGAATGTGCTAGACATGACTACTGAATGTAAGTGTTACTCTTCTGCATTTGGAGTAATGTTGGTTTAACAGGGCGTGTGTGGATATGGCTGATCTGCATGATTTAATACCTGTCACGACAGTGTTATGTGTTTGAGGAAACTCCCATCTGTAGGATTATCTGCAGACTGGGAAGTGTGTGGAACCTTATGTTTCTTGTGTTACTCACAGAACATTTATCTTAGAACTGCAGATGCATAGTCTGAGGATGGCAGTAAGTACATGGTGACAGCCATGAGAGTTACTGACTTCATATCCCTCATAGGACATATGTTACAACAAACCCTGGTACAACAGTACATGTATGAGGTTATCACCGCAACATGCCAATATTGGCCCAGTGTTTGTAGCTCCAGCCATGAGTCTGTCAACCTTTGTACATATGTCATGCAGTAAGAGGTGCATATGTTCTGTACACCATTATGTATTGACATCATACCTGATAACAACACAGAAAAAAACCACGAAAACAGCAAAAAAAAAAAAAAAAAAAAATAGAACAACCACATTCAGGAGCCAGGAAACTGCAGAATTTATTGTCTTCTGGTACCTCGGCTAAAGAAAGCCTTCACAGGAATAATCTATAACAATCAGCAGCATCTTTTTATATTGACTTCAATTAAATAATCAATTAACAAATATAAAAGATTTAAAGAAACATCAACATTAGCCCATCAGAACATATTACAAAGTGAGATTCATCTCCAAATTTAAACCCTTAGGTGCAAGAGTGCCAAAATTTAATATAAACCTACTTTCCAGATTAAGTAACCTCTGAGAAAAGTTACCATAACATTTAACATCTGGTTTAGCTAATACACAGAAAAAAAGGGAATCTAACACACCATTATGAACTGTATTAAAGTGCTCAGAGATAGGACTCTCCAACCTACAATTCCTCACATCACCAATATGCTCCATAATATGTATTTTAATTTGACGTTTTGTTTGACCAATATAATACTTTGGTGGTGCACATCCACAACCCACAATATAAACAACCCCACAGGATTTACAATTAAAAGCATCAGTAGCAGTGTATTTAACACCATTAATAAGTTCACCTGATAGATTGTTCATCCTAGAACATACCTTACATTTCCCACACTTAAACATACCAATATTTTCACTCATAATTTTGGTATTATAATTAAGGCTCAAAAGTTCTTTTAGATTAGGGTATCTTCCATATGAAAAAGTAACTTTATCTTTTATATTTGTTAATTGATTATTTAATTGAAGTCAATATAAAAAGATGCTGCTGATTGTTATAGATTATTCCTGTGAAGGCTTTCTTTAGCGGAGGTACCAGAAGACAATAAATTCTGCAGTTTCCTGGCTGTGAATGTGGTTGTTCTTTTTTTTTTTCTTTCTGATAACAACCCAGTCAGATATCAGACTGCTAGACATGTTATGTATAGTAGGTGTTATTTCTGAGGATATAACCTGGGCATTCTGTGGTTGTGTGTACAGTACTGGGGTCTGTGTACTTATGGTGATTGTTGACAGTATGTGTATTGTGCATACCTACCTTGGGATGTGCACAGACTGTGGTAGATGCCATTGTTCTTGGTCCTGTTCTATCTGATGTTACATGCTGCTCCAGTGTATGGTACCCTATCAGCTCACAAGTCTGTAGGGCCAGACCCACACGTGTCCCATACCACAGACAGGCATCGGACAACACTGTGTCATGACCCAGTGTATGTAGGGTTAGTGTGTGAGTGGCACATATGAGGATGGTGTTAATCAGACAGTCCATATAGTGTCATATTAAGCTTGCATACCATATGTGGCTGTGGCTGTGTTCACATTGGTTGTGGGTATGCACTTTCTCACAGGTGTCTGTTACTCTGTGCTGTGACATGTGTGTAGAGCCTGCTATATTTGCAGGTACATGTGTATAACCCCCATACAAAATGTAGTCCAGTGTTGTGGCAGTCAGCCTGTAGTTTGTACAATGCTTTGTGACATGCCTAGCAGCTTTTTTAAATCCCTTTGATCCAGCCAAGAGCCCCTCGCTCTCCGGGTGGTGTGCGGTCCGTTCCAAGTCCTGTGTTGAGACATAGCCTGTCCCTCTATCAGAAGCCCTGTAAGGCTCATAAAATCCAACTGAACAGAAGGAAAACACAACCTAGAAGCCCCACAGGATCTATCTAGACTCTCTGCATTCAGCCTCACAGTCTTCCAAGCCCTGTGTTGAGACACAGCCTGTCCCTCTATCAGAAACCCTTTAAGGCTCATGAAATCCAACTGAACAGAAGGGAAACACAACCTAGAAGCCCCACAGGATCTATCTAGACTCTCTGCATTCAGCCTCACAGTCTTCCAAGCCCTATGTTGAGACACAGCCTGTCCCTCTATCAGAAACCCTGTAAGGCTCATGAAATCCAACTGAACAGAAGGAAAACACAACCTAGAAGCCCCACAGGATCTATCTAGACTCTCTGCATTCAGCCTCACAGTGTAGGTGTTATCCTACAGTTTAATTAGGATTTAACTTTAAACTTGTGAGTGCGTTAATTTAAAATTACTTGTGAGTGCATTAAATTTAAATTAATTTGTAAGAGCCAGCACACCTGTGGACCTACCCCTCCAACCATCTCTTTACTATCTTACCCCCTCCTCCTCCTACTTTCCTAGTGGAGTTAGTGTTTTCCCCACTTTTACCACTAGAGGGCAGCAAGCTTTGGAAAACCATCTTTCACTGGTTGTAGAAATCCACTAGCTCTGCTGAACAGCTAGATTCTGCTATCCCTGCTTGTACTTTCTATTCAAGTACTTAACCCCCACCCCATGAAAAGTTGAAAAGGGAATGATCTGGGTTAAGTCTGGAAGTTTTAATAACTAGACAGTTTTTTTTTTTTTTTGTCAATCACTACTATTGCTACTGACTCCCTCAATTAACTCTCTGTTTAAACCTTCTTTCCTGCCTTAGGACTTTTTATAAATATCTATCTCTCTGTTATAAAACTGTTCTTTCATAACTTTCTCCTCTGCACAGCTATACCATTGTTCACCATTTCTCTGCTAATTAGTAACAGAAAATGTCTCTTACCTTTCCTATGCCTGTAGAACTCAGTCTCTCTGCATAACTGATTGACTCTCAGCCTCTCTCTTAGCTCTGACCCGCTCCGTTCGCCCTACGGGCTCACTCCGCTCCCCTACCCTACCCCCAATTCCTACCCACCCCAGAGGTCCTAAACTTATACTTCCCTAACCACACCCTCTCTCTCTTTCAAACAATCCCATACTTCACCTTATCCCACACACTATAGCCACACCCCTACCATCTAACAATCACTCACAATAAGCCACTCCTCAGAGTACCTTACCATATCCTCCTACTCTTATCCAATACATATTAGTGCCCTCCTCTTCACTTCCTTTATCCATTTATCTTCTTTTCCTCTACTTTTCACTCCCTAATTTTTCACTCCTCTTTTTTTTATAATCCTTTTAAGATGCCTCTGACTAATCTAACCAAACTAACACTCACAGTTATACTCTCAACTGTCCTCACTTCAACCTACCTTCTTACCTCCATTGAAAATCTACACTATGTTCATTATAACCACTCTCTAAAACAAACAGCAATTTACACACATATACCCTCTAATAGACATACCAACACAACTTCCATTCCCAGTTACCTACTACCTAAATACCATAGACTCTCCCACATTAAATACAATTTACCCTCAATAAATAAAGTGAAAATTCAAACTAACCTTAGGTATAATTCAGTAACAAAACTAAATAATAAAAAATAACAACTCAGGAACAATGCACAAATCCACAGAAAACAGGCAAGTTTATTGCCTGTTTTCTGTGGATTTGTGGATTGTTCCTGAGTTGTTATTTTTTACTTCTGGCAGTTCTTTGGTTGTTCGTATACAAAACTAAATAATCCCTCCTTAAAAGACGGTGACATCCACCCCAACCCTGGCCCTACCAACCTCACTATCCAAACAACCCACCCTAATCTCAATAACTCTCTTCTAATAGGACATCTTAATATCCAAAGCATTAATAATAAAGTAGCCCACCTCCATGCCCTCCTAGATATTCACTCCTTTGATATCCTCTGCCTCACTGAAACTTGGTTGAAACCAGAAACTAAAGACAATGAAATCATTCCCCAAGGCTACAATATAGTGAGACAAGACCAAACAAAATGCAAAGGTGGTGGAGTAGCACTTCTATTTAAAGATGGACTTCATATCTCCTCCCTACCATCTAATCCAACCCAGGATAATAACGCAGAAGTCCTTATTACCAAACTTCAAATCAACGCAAATAAATCTTTATACATTATCTGCATCTACATACCACCCGGAATTCTAAGCTGGGTGTCTTCTACTTACCCCCAAGAAACAATAATACTAGGCAACTTTAATATTGACTGGAAAGGTGTTAGTGCTGAAAATCCTACCTCTCATATTAACCTCCATGGCTTTAGCCAAACCATACCCTCCACAACCAGAATTAACAAACCTAATAAGAAAGAGAGCGCCTTAGACTGGATACTCATAAATAAACAGAAACAATCTTACAAGGTAGGAACTCTGCCAGATGATATTAGTGATCATTTTTTGACCTACATCATAAGAGAAAAGAAGGATCTTCCCAACCTCCACACCTCTAGGATAGCACGCTCTACCAAACACTTTAACTCAGAATTATTTCAAGTTGAGCTTAAAGCCTGCAACTGGAACCCTTTAAAAACCCTTCCACTTGAAGAGGCTGTAAGATATCTTAACTCCAAATTCTTATCTATCCTGGATAAGCATGCTCCTAAACGGTCCATTAGAATGAAGTCTAACCTAGCCCCATGGCTTTCTAATGAAACTAGACATCAAATTTTGCTTAGGAACAAAGTATGGGCTAAGTGGAGAGCTAACAGAAATATCTCTGATCATCTACATTTCAGGCAGCTCAGAAATAGTACAAAAAAGGCAATACTTAAAGATAAAAAAAAACTACTACTGTAAACTCCAACAAACTCACCAAAATAATCCTCAGAAGTTCTGGTCTAGCATTAATAAGCTCCTTTCCCCAGGTAACTCCCGAACACCCACCCCACTTGATGCAGATCCAAATACCCCCCATCAAACTGCAAATACCTTTAACTCTTTCTTCACTGAGACCATACAATCTCTAGCTAGTCAACTTATCCCAGATAACTCAAGCCTTCCCACCACCTCAACAGACTCTCTACCTAAATTCAAACTACAACCCATCTCTACTACTCTCATCTATAAATTTATTCAAAAACTCAAGCCATGCACTCCTTCTGCTGACCAGCTACCTTCCCAATATCGCCAAAAAGCAGCCAAAGTAATTGTCTATCTTATATCCATCCTTATAAATAGGACAATCCAAGAAGGAACCACTCCAGATATTTGGAAAATCTCTCACATTATCCCCTTACATAAAGGTGGGAACTCAAATGACTACTCTAACTATCGGCCAATTGCTCTCTTATCACCCTTAGCAAAAATTATGGAAAAATGCATTCACCAACAACTTTTACATCATCTTTCTCAACATAACATAATAGCAAACTGTCAACATGGCTTTAGGCCATCACATAGTACCACTACTGCCCTTCTATCCTTTACAGATACCATCAATAGAAACCATAATAAAAACATCCTCTCACCTGCACTCTTTATTGACCTCTCTAAAGCTTTTGACATGGTAAACCACAATCTCTTAATCAATATTCTTGAATCTCTCTCCTTTGACTTTCAGGCTGTTAAATGGTTCAGATCCTACCTCAGCAACAGGCAACAAGCAGTTCTCTGGGAAAATCAAATTTCATCCTTTTTGCCAGTCACCATAGGAGTCCCTCAGGCTTCCATTCTTGGACCACTTCTTTTCTCATTATTTATCAGTGATCTCCATGTAGCAATTCCTCAAGCCACCTGCATTCAATATGCAGATGATTCCGCACTAATAGGCTCAGCAACCTCTCCATCTAAACTATATTCTCTTACTCAAAATGTTTTCAACACTGTAGAAACATGGTTTACAAAACAATGCCAACTTCTTAATGCCAAAAAAACAAAATTCCTTCTCTTTACCCCCACTACCAAGTCCTCCCCCATAGATTTCTCAATCTCTTCAAATAATGACACTATTATTTTCCCAGACTCTACCACTAAACTGTTAGGAATATCCATTAACAATAACCTTACATTTGATTACCATATAAATAACACCATTAAAACAGTCAACAGAAACATAGGCTCCTTATATAGAATAAAACCTTTCCTAACCCCAGCAGCCAGAACCAAGATTGCTCACTCCCATCTAATCTCGACTCTTCTGTACGCTTCACCTATTTTTACCAACCTAAAGAAAACTAACCTTAACAAACTAGCAACTTCCTATAATAACATTGCCAGATTCACTACTGGCAATCCCTTTAGAACCCATCACTGTTTTAATCTTAGGCAACTAGACTGGCTGGAATTCCAAAACCATCTGATAATACCCCAACTTACGATTGCCCACAAGATATTGTACCAACCTAATAACACCCCTATACTCTCCAAGCTTTTAATCCACTATAAAAATCTGAATTCCCTACGTTCTTCTAGCAAACTCCTCGCTAGCATAACAAAGTCTAATAATATGGCTGGTGACTCTCTGCTTACTAACGTAGCAGGAAAAAACTGGAACCTGTTACCCAATGAAGTAACTCTAATCACATCCTTGCCACTTTTTAAACAAAAACTTAAAAAACATCTCCAAATGCACTGGTTATGCCCTTGTAGTAACCCTGACTAACCACCCTCTTCACATCTGTTTCTTCCTATTCCAACCAAGCTTCCAAACATTTTAATGCTTAGTCATGTAAGTACGATTGACACTGTTTAAACTCTAATTAACTTACTGCCAGAATCTTTCCACCTGGTGTGAATACTTGCACATGATTC